>NW_021820339.1:0-45511 GCF_901001135.1 Rhinatrema bivittatum
TTTTTTTTCCTCCCAAAATGAAACGTGCTGTATTTTCTTTTCAAATTACATCCTGAAGTGAAGCACAGCAGCTGTAAGCTCAGCTCAGATATATGGAAACACATTCATGCCAATGTCTGAAAGGAAATGCTTTTGACAAAAACTACAGATTTTGTTTATTCCTATTTATGTCCAGAGATCAAGGATTCACCATGTAGAGTTCATTATGTACAAAGTTTAAGGATCCAGTGACCAAATTCATATTTATTTACTTTAAGACTCAATAAAATGTTCAATTTCAATTCAATTTAATCGGCTTATAAAGTGCCAAATCACAACAAAATCTAAATATACTAAAACAAATACATCACAATTGTACACATATCAAATTGTGGTATGTGTACAATTGTGACGTATTTGTTTTAGTACATTTAGTCATGGACATGAATATTGTTATTTTGATATGAAACAGGATAACAAATGACCTGCCAGTGGTTTTATATTTGATTTCATTAGTGTGTTTCAGTTGAAATTTACATTTTCAAATTTATGCAATGTTCATTTACATTTTCAAATAAAACTGTGCTTTTAAGCGGCTTTTGAATTCATTTTTGGGTTTCACATATACCATGCGATTAATCATGATTAATCACAGAAAGTCATTGAGTTAATGCGATTAAGATTTTTATGTTTGCCCACCCCTAATATATATGTAAACACACTGCTTCACTTTAAATGTATATTAAGTCCATTTCAGACGATCAGCACAGACCCTTTCTCTTAAAAGGCTTTATTTGACTTTGTGGCTTTGTAAACTAGTAGCATCACCTGCTACATTGATTAGCGCTTACATTAGTTATGGGCATGCTCTACGGTCTTCTTCTCGTTTTTTTGTGGGAGCATTAGAGTGCCACCTACAGGCCTGGCATATGTACTACAGCTTTAAACGAAGCTTCGAGGGAAAGAATTTGGCTCAAACATTTTTTGTAATCGAATTATTCGAATTACTCAATTAATCCAGCCCTACTGCCCACATAGTCATGATGCCTCCAGGCTGCAGTTTACACCTCTTGCTCTTTGACCTCGCGCGTCAGAGCCGGAAGCAAGCGATAAGTGTGAACAGGCTTATTCACCTTATCCAGGAAGTCAGGGCGGGCGGCTTCATTTTGGCAAGCAACTTCCGGTTTGCCACTGCCACGGTACAGCTGGAAGTGTCCAAACATGAGCAGCATTAATTGCTCTGTTCATGAGTGCCACAACAACTGGAAGAAGAGGAAACTATCGCTTTCATAACGATGTTTTGAACATGGAAAGGAGAGATCTGAGTGCTGTGGACGAGCATTTAACTTGTTCCCTCCTCCACAGAAAGACGAGGATCGCCGGTGCTAGCTAAAGGCGCTGAATTTGAAAAATCCACCCAAACGTCCCTATGTCTGTTCTTTTCATTTTATGGAGAAAAAAACCCACATCACTGGATCTGTACACAGAGAAATGGTTGGACTAAAATGCTCCCTTGAAGAAGCCACGGTGGATGCTAGCGAGACAAACGGGTAAGCTGTGTTTGTAGCATTAGCTGCTATCTAATTTACTCATTTTCTGGAGTATGATACAACCAAGCACTGCATGAAATAACACCATACGTATGTTAACATTACATAATCTTGGCATTACAGCGGTACTACTTGTCGGGTAGTATTTTAACTTGAATTCAAGGAGATATTGATAGGCTTCGGTGCTTTTATGCGAGCTTCGTGCTGCTGCACTTTGTGTTGAGTGACAACACAAAGTAGTTAAAAATATCCGCATACATAATCGAAGGCCACTTTTTCATGTCATCTTCCCACTCTGTTATGACCCGTGGGTGAGCCAGAGTCGTTCCCTTTGAGCTTTTCAAAAAGAATTTTGTTTCTACCCATGTAATGACTTCCATTTTTCTATATTGAAAACACCGCTCACCGGAAGTCCTAAGCCAAAACGGAAATGCCTCTGTTGTGAAAGTGGGCGGGGCTGAATAAGGTGAAAAGCCTTGGCCACCCTCTGGCCCATGGAAATATAGACCTGGAATGGACGTGCGCGCCTCAATCTATTAGCGCCGCTCGGGACAGGAAGGCGCCATTACTAAGGGTGGAGATGTGCAGATCATAAATAATAAACTGACCGCTTTTTTTTGCACTAGCGTCGCTATTTCTTAACAGATTTTAATAAATGTAGGCTTGTTTTAAAGCCCTTTAATTGCTCTTTCTAATGAACCCATACATGCCTGGGTAGAAAAAAGATGTTTTATGTAAAGTGTGGAAATTTGGGGAATTTACTGTGTTTTTTTCCTGTGAACATAATTCTTGATGTATTTTTATAAATGAAGCCTGGTAAGTTGTATTCAAGCTGATTAAAAGTTCGGATAAAAAATCCTTATGTATTTAAATATAATTCTGAAGTATGCCCTTGCCATTGTGGGCATTTACCTTGCTGCTTTTTCCACTGTAATATTACTGCTAGTCTTTTAATGACAACAACATATATATATGATTTTTACTAGCATTTTATTACAAGTAGATATAAAGCCATTCACCATCCCTGGATCTCAAGACCAGGCACCTAAGTGGCTCTACTCTACTCTTTTCTACTCTCCTATTGTACTCTTCCTTTTTAGATATTTAGAGATACCTTTATATACAGTGGTCCCTCGTTTATCGCGGGAGTTACGTTCTAAAAATAACCCAGCGATAAGCGAAATCCGCGAAGTAGTCAGCGCTATTTTTTGCAATTATTATAGATGTTTTAAGGCTGTAAAACCCCTCACTACACACTTTATACACTTTTCTCAAACAGGCATTAACATTTTCTCACTTTTCTCTCCTGTGTAAACACTCTTTTTTTCTTCTGGGTGAGAAGATTATAAACAGACACACGCAGAACTCTCCCTTCGCTCACTGCCTCCGGAGGTACGGATGCGGGACCCGCAAAGAATCCAAGTCCTCTCTCGGTGGCCACGGAGCTCTGCGGCTGCGGTCAACATCCGCATCAAAACAGCGAGCGTAGTCTCTGGGGGGTAAGGTAAGGATGATTCTGAGAAAGCTCAGAACTACACAGGACGACCTGGTCAATGACCTGAAGAGAGCTGGGACCACAGTCACAAAGATTACATTAGTAACACATGATGCTGTCATGGTTTAAAATCCTGCAGGGCAGCAAGGTCCCCCTGCTCAAGCCAGCACATGTCCAGGCCCGTTTGAAGTTCACCAGTGACCATCTGGATGATCCAGAGGAGGCATGGGAGAAGGTCATGTGGTCAGATGAGACCAGAATAGAGCTTTTTGGAATCAACTCCACTTACCATGTTTAGAGGATGAGAACAACCCCAAGAAAACCATCCCAACCGTGAAGCATGGGGGTGGAAACATCATACTCTGGGGGTGCTCTTCTGCAAAGGGGACAGGACGACTGCACCGTATTGAAGGGAGGATGGATGGGGTCATGTATTGCGAGATTTTGGCAAACAACCTCCTTCCCTCAGTAAGAGCATTGAAGATGGGTCATGGCTGGGTCTTCCAGCATGACAATGACCCCAAACACACAGCCAGGGCAACTAAGGAGGGGCTCCGTAAGAAGCATTTCAAGGTCCTGGAGTGGCCTGGCCAGTCTCCAGACCTGAACTCAATAAAAAATCTTTGGAGGCAGCTGAAACTCCAAACCTGAACGATTTGGAGAATATCTGTATGGAGGAGTGGACCAAAATCCCTGCTGCAGTGTGTGAAAACTTGGTCAAGAGCTACAGGAAACGTTTGACCTCTGTAATTGCAAATAAAGGCTACTGTACCAAACATTAACATTGATTTTCACAGATGTTCAAATATTTATCTGCAGCAGTAACATAGAAATAAATTATTTAAAAAAAATCATACATTGTGATTTCTGGAATTTTTCTTTAGATTATGTCTCTCACAGTGGACGTGCACCTAAGATGAAAATTTCAGACCCCTCCATGATTTCTAAGTGGGAGAACTTGCAAAATCACAGGGTGTTCAAATACTTATTTTCCTCAGTGTGTGTGTGTGTATATATATATATATATATATATATATATATACACACACACACACACATATTTAAACATTTTTGTTTCTGTATTTGTATGCACGTGAACGCAGCTTAATGAAAAGAACTTATGGAGTTGAGTCATAGTCTCAGTATATCGATATTAAATTGCAACATAACGACTTTAGAAATAGACATTTGTTTTACATAATTACATTAAGGCTATTGTACAGTTCATTTTAGTATTGGAGAATTTGTTTTTGTAGTTGGTACAGTTGATGGTGAAGCACTTGGCTGCCTTTTTTCCCCTCATTTCGCTTCTGTTTATCAGGCTCAAGGCGCTCTCTCGACCCTGAGTAATAACCGCCGTGTGGCATGCCGCTAGTCACGTGACATCCATTCCAGGTCTCTAGTTCCATGCTCTGGCCACCCCAAGGAAAAAAGTCTGGGTCCGCCCCTGCGCCCAAACAACACTTTTTTTTTTTTTTTTTTTTACAAATAATTTTTCCTTGGAGCCACAAAAGATAAAGCATAAACTTCACGCTGTTGAATACATAAATGCAGCTTGTTTTGAAAAAGAAAAAAAAAAATCAAGAAAAGAACTCCAGCATCAAGCAGCATGCTAACACTACTGCTAACTGGTGCTGTGTTGCCAGATTGGAAATGTCGAAGTACCGCGCCAAAGGCTGAAAATGATCGTACACGAGTCAAACGCACAAAAATACAGCTATTTTCTTACACAATTTTCGACAGGACACGTAAATGACAACAGAAGTAGGCCTACCTCAGTAAGAAGGTTGAAACTCCACCTCCAAGTCACTGCTGCTGGGTTGCCAGATGTTTATGAGGTAACTTACGGTGCGGATTTGATGCCGTCAAGAAGCGCAACATGGTTTTCGTCGGTTTGAAAACAGGACACCCAACAGGTAGTCTCGGCAGCAAGATGAGTTAGCTGAACTAGTCCTCATGCTATACATTCACTTAACCAGCGAATGGTAAACATTCCTGTGCTAAACCGCGTCAAAGTCCCATAAACACCTTCCTGCAGGACAGACCTCGAGCTGAAAATGTCCATAGGTAGTCCAAAAAGCATAAAACAAGTGTCCACTGCCAACCATTGGGTTTATGATCAAGAAACTTGTTAATTTCTTCAAACAGCGGTGCACATG
Organism: Rhinatrema bivittatum; assembly: GCF_901001135.1. Lineage (NCBI taxonomy): Eukaryota > Metazoa > Chordata > Amphibia > Gymnophiona > Rhinatrematidae > Rhinatrema > Rhinatrema bivittatum. The sequence goes on from NW_021820339.1 coordinate 5,184, forward strand.
TTGACTTCTACGTGAGTCTCTCGCGGAGCACAGCCTTCCCGGTTTTCACTCACGTCAAGCTAAAACAACGAAAAGAGCGGTTCTATACAGACACATCACTTCCTTTAACACTTCGCAATAAAACAAAATAACATACATCAAAAGCTTTTCATATTTCAAAGGTACTTCTTTTTAACTAATGCCCAGCTACTTTTCGCAGTTTTTAATTCCTATAAAACATAATTAAAATATGATTTATCCATCTGTATATAATATATATTAACTTTTCAACTTTTCAATCTTTTTAAACTGTAACATTTATTATGAACTTTGTCAATATGTGAACAAATTTGTCAGGGTTACATAAGGTTCACCAGGTGTTTTGGAGATATGATAAGTATTTTTTGTTCTTATTTCTGCAGTTTAGTAGAAAAAAGAGAAGAGGGCCATCTGGTGTGTTCACATTACTCTTTTTGACTGAGAATTAGAGGGACACTCACTGGAGTGCATTCTTCTGCCTCTGCTCAGAATTTTTATTTAATAATTTTTTTATTTATTTTAAGGACTATAAAATTTCAAAGTTCTCACAAAGCCCCGTTTGCTGCTGTAATAGTTCCTACGGCACAAACCACACAACATGTCCACCAAGCGTCCAACAAAAAATCCTGCTGTTAAAACCACAGACTGTGTAGATCCTGGACAAACCCAGCGTGATGTCACTCACAGGTTTTCTATAGACACCCGGTAGAACTGTTTTGAAGCCCAAAAATTGCTGCTTTCAGTGTTACCATGTTTACAATGTCGACTCTGCTGACATCACCATCATTTAAAATCACATATCGTCACTCAGATTTATAGTTTATATCAAACTAACTTCTAGAGCCATCTGTTTTACTGACAGTCCAACAAAAGTTTGACTTGAAATGAGCAAGTCACCATCTCTTTGGTCTTTTCTGCACTGAGGTAAAGATTATTGTCATGATACCAGGCGACCAGGTCTGCCACCTCTCTTCTGTATGCTGTCTCGTCCCACCACTGATCAGACTGATGACTGTAGTGTCATCCGCAAATTTAATGATGATCGTGTTGTTCTGGGAGGCTCCACAGTCACACATGATGAGTGTGTAGAGTAGGGAGCTCAGCACACAGCCCTGGGGAGTCCCTGTGCTCACAGTTCTTATCATGCTAGATGTGCGGTTATGAACTTTAAGGGACTGGGGTCTGCCTGTTAGAAAATTCAGCACCCAGTTACAGACGGAGGGTGTCAGTCTGAGTGTGAGGAGCTTATCTGTGAGCTTGCGCAGGATGACGGTGTTGAATGCTGAGCTGTAGTCGATGAACAGCATCCTGACATATGTGGCCCTGCCCTCTAAGTGCGTGAGGGCTGTATGGACAGCAGTGTTAACTGTATCATCAGTGGATCGGTTCTGGCGATATGCAAACTGTAGGGGGTTTACGTCTCTGGGATGGTCTTTTTAATGTGGATCATGACTATCCTTTCAAAGCACTTCATTATGATTGGAGTGAGTGCTATGGGACCATAGTCATTTAAGCAGGTGACAGTGTCTCTCTTTGGGGACGAGCACCATGGTGGTGAACTTAAAGGACATGCCACACCGAAATCATACCAATTTAGATTTTGGCTGCTAGTGGCCATCCAATGATCCAGCGGGATTATGCTGTGCACTTCCTGTGACTGGTTTCAAAGTATATGGCATTCGCAGCAAACAGCTGCGGAAACTTCCAAAAACAAAGTACTCGTGAGTACTTGTGTGTTTCCGACAGGTGACGTAGCTATTAGAAGGCTTCCACCGTGCACTTCAATGGATTGTTAAGAACTGAGGCACAGATTAATTCCAAAGTTAACATAAGTGTGATGTCGTGTTATGATGACTTGTTTTTAATTGAAAACTGTTCATTTTGATGCAGCCACGGTAAATGCAGCAGCTGTGAGAAGGTTTAGTGCATCTGTGACCATGAACCATAAACGCAGCCTGTCAATAACAAACTCTGCTCGAGGCTCAGCTTTGTGCATGAATAATTATGAGTGTAGTGATCAATAAAAAAATAAAAAAAATACATCTACTGCTGGGGAAAAAATAGTATATTATTAAATATTATTATATTATAAATATTATTCATGTTCACAGTGGCAGTAAAACAGCCGAGCTGCTCCTCTCAGCACACACACATTCCAGCTCCAAATTCACACTGTCTCAGAGTAAAAAAAAAAAAAAAAAAAAAGTTTGGCAGCTTCACTGACAAAAAAAAAAAAAAACGCAAAAGAGGGAAATTCCTGAACATGCCAGATTCACCTCGTGTTAGATTGTTTTCCTAAATGTAAATTCCGCATGATCAAAAAAGCCCCCCCGCACACACTCACGCGTCCAAGATCACCAGCTGCAGCTCCGCCTTTAGTTCTCTCATGATTGTGGCACATTAAATAAAGTCCATTAAATCCTGCAAATAATGTATTCTGACTTTTTCCAATGTATCAAATCCATCTCAGTGTCCAGGCAGTCTGTAAAAACAGCACCATGTACACAGCTTCAGTAAACCAGCATCCACACAAACAGCACATCACCACACTTTCGGTTCCAAAATCTGACACTCTGAAAAAGCTAAGAGTTTCGGGATGAAGTGTGCCATCTCCTGTCTGTCAATCCTCTGTAAATCTGAGCCATCACTTTTGAATGAAAACTCAGAAGTTCTTTTTCGGATGGAGCAGGTTTGTTTCCCCTCTGTCTGTCAGTCATCGGGATGTTTTTGCTCATTTTAAAATGTGTGTCACACACCAAAAAATGCAGAGAATTAGTGAGATGTTTTCTGGAAATGTACCTGCTAACGCTCAGAGTGGGCCTCATGTATCAACGTGCGTACGGCGATATTTGAGCGTATATGGGGTGTACGCCAAAACGGCTGCGCTACTTGGCATTTATCAATGTGGTCGTTGGCGTACGCTGCGCTGAAAATATACACCAGGTCGAGAGGTGGTGTAAATTATACACCAAAATGAACCAGCGCTGGAATCCACATAAAAATGAAAATGATCAACATGATAAACAGTGCCATTATACAAATCAATGCATATGTTACATAAATAACACTTTCCTGATTATACTACATAATAATCAATACAAATCCCGCTTTTGCGGGATTGCTGGTCTATCGAGCACGATCCGTGGCCACAGCGCTGACTGCAAAGAAAGCGCTGCTCGCCTTTTTCTCCAGACTTCGAGCCTGGAGCCAGAGCAGCGCTGAGCTTAACTTTATGTGGTGTGATCGTTTTAGACAATGAAATTGATAATTACAACTGTAGTGTTGTCATTCCCTTCGCCCGTGCTGCAATCAGGTTTTGTCGTCTCCATTCGTTTGTCACAATAAAATAAATAAGAAATACATTTTAAGAATAAAGAAATCTGAAAAATTAGGCGTGTCTTATTAATTGAGCGAGCAAATATCCACATGTCAAGAATTATTGACATGTGAAAAGAGAATACAGTGGTCCCTCGCTATAACGCGGTTCACCTGTCGCGGCCTCGGAGTCTTCGCGGAGTTTTTAGTCCAATTTTGCATGCCTTTTTTTTTTTACAGCTGCAGGCATGGAACACCTTGTTCACAAACTCACTGCAGTGGAAGCTGATTAAAACGATTAACATAACAGCTCAATATAATAAGGTGTGAGGGACACCACATTTACTGACTGTACAAATGTTAGTCACAAAACCCAACGTACCTCAGGAAGTGTGCTGACGAGCGTGAGACCTCACCCCCTCCTCTTTCACAGACCATGCATCAAACCTGGACGTTCTCTGCATCCACTGATGATGAGATGGCTCTCGAGACGACGATCTCACCCGTCTGGTCACAAGGTCGAGTCTCTGGCAAATACACACTGTGCACTCCAGACTTAAATGCCACCATGTTCCAATCCGTGTAGATGCACCACAGCTGTGAGTCCTGACGAGCCTCAGGTGATCAGGGTGAGGTCCTAATAACTCAGCCACACAGCCACTCAGTCCTAAACGCGCACCACCTGGAAGGAAAACCAAAAGACAGAAACAGAAGACAAACAAAAGCCAGCCAGGCACGCCTTCTGTGTTCTGCGTGTCTGTTTATAAGAATCTTCTCGCCCAGAAGAAAAAAGAGCACCAACAACTACTCATAACTGTGTTTGTCACTCGGAAACAGACACCTGCAGCCAGGTGTGAGTGGAAAAAGGCGCGGCGTCAGGACGCAGAGGCGCGATCTGTGAAATACTGGTCAGTCACTATTAATAATTTCTTATGTGTCCAACCTCGTACGTTGATCGTTAAAATTAAATTCGTTAGTTCTAAAAGCCATCATAATTATTTATAGGAAAACGTTCTATTTTTATTTCTCAAACAAATGTTTGGGCCTGAAAACAGTTTGGTCTTATTTTTCTACTAAGGTTTGAACTTTGAGAGTGTTTACACACGAGAGAAAAGTGAGAAAATGTTCATGCCTGATTGAGAAAGTGTATAAAGTGGTTTTACAGCTTTGAAACGTCTATAATAATTGTAAAAAATAACGCTGACTACGTCGCGGTTTCGCGTATTACGGGCTATTTTTAGAACGTAACTCCCACGATAAACGAGGGACCACTGTAACACTTTTTTGATTATACTACAAAACAATTAATACGACGGCCGCTTTTGACGCTCTATTGGCACGCGTCGTGATTGGTGGAGTTCTTTTTCTTTGCCGTCTTCCTGGCTTCCATGTCGTAAAATGAGGGTGTGTCTGAAGCGGAAGTCTGAATATTTATGGGCTATGTTTATTATAATTACGATTGTTTTCACCCGCCGCATTTATCAAGGTCACGTCAGGCGTACGCCGGAAATGGGCAGGTGCGCACTGCTTGATACATGTCACGGCAACTTTGGTGTACTTCAAATTTACACCATAAATTTACGCCACAAGTGCGCAACTTTGATACATGAGGCCCAGTGAGAGGAATAAAAAACATCAGCAATCACTAATTATTAGTGCATGTGTGCGGAGAGACTTACAATCATGAGTACTTTTATATTGTCTTACTAACTGGGACATTAAAAACATGTGATATGTCCTTTAAAGGCAAACCACCTACAAACAGGTGAGAAAAGATGAAGAACAAAGCTGATAAATATCCATCCATCCATCCATCTTCTACCGCTTAGTCCAATTAAGGGTCGCAGGGGGCTGGAGCCTATCCCAGCAGTCATAGGGCGTGAGGCGGGGTACACCCAGGACAGGACGCCAGTCTGTCGCAGGGCCACAAACAGACAAACAAACACAGACACACCCACACGCACACCTAAGGACAATTTAAAGATTCCAATCCACCTAACCCGCATGTCTTTGGACTTGTGGGGGAAACCGGAGCACCCGGAGGAAACCCACGCAAACACGGGGAGAACATGCAAACTCCACACAGAAAGGCCACGGGAACTGAACCCACAACCTTCTCGCTGTGAGGCAACAGTGCTAACCACTAAGCCACTGTGCCGCTGATAAATATCAAGCATAAAAAATTCAAAATAAGATGAGAATAAAGGTGCGTTCATCCGAAAGACAATATATTGACATTCACATTCAGACGTTCACATCGGGAAAGAAAGAAAGTCGTGACCTCCACAGGTCCAACATAAAACTGATGAAATTCTGACCAGTTGGAACTTGTGACCTTGGGAAGGTCAAACGGGATGTTCATACATGGGCTCATTAAAATAAGAAGCAGAAAAGACGCAATTAAATGTGACTGAACTAATTGTGCTCAACAGCCAAAGCACCAGATCTGCATCAGAATATGGAAAAAGTAAAGTGTGTGATCCTGTGGCTGGTTGCAGGACAGAAAAGAGAAGGATTAGTAAAGTTAATATTTCTAAAAACGACGTCCATCTTCAGGTGGCATTTAGAGGCCAGAATGCAGGAAATGGCTTCATTTTAAAACAGTTTTTCAAACTTTTCTTGGGAATTCCACTGGCCCCAACATTAATCACAAAATGCTTCATGTGAAGGCCTGAAAATGTATCTTTTATTTATTTATTTATTTTTGCATTCCAACAGGGAGATCAAGAAGAGAAAGGTGAAGTCCCTGTTGTGAAAGTGTAGTGACACGGACCCACAACAGGGGGTGCAAAGGAACGGACAATAGAAGAAGTCAAATCTGAACACTTTACTGTTGTGAAATCCACAACTACACACAGCAGATTTCAGAATGAATACAAAGTCAATCAATCAAGGTGTCGTGTGGGCAGGCTCAACGATAGGAGACGTCCGTCTGGAGAAGAACCGGAACCACACGATTTCCTCCGCCACCGAACCAGGAGAATACTGGAGCCGCCAAGTCCCGAGTTCCCCCAGGTGGCCACCGTCTCTGCGTGTCGGATCTGGTACTGCTGGCGAAGAGCAAAAACAGTCAGCAAGTCAGGTGGGAAAACACCTCCACCTTAACACCAGAAAGCTGGCACGTGCAGTAGTAAGTGTACTTATCAAAGGTTTGGAGTGAAGACGTCAGTCCAAACCCAGCCTCCAGCTACAAGCACTCACAAAACCTACTGCAAAAATAACACAAGCAAATACTGTCTGTGGTAGACAAAACAATGGCTGAGAACAAATTACCTCCTTGATAGGACGATATCTCGGCGACGTGGTGGAGGTGTCGTCCTGCTTTTATCAGGGGTGAGGCGTAGATGATTGGTGACAGCTGTCATAGCCGATGAGTAACAGCTGTCACCCTCGGCCGCTCTTGTGGGGCGGCAGCGCCCTCTCGTGCCTGAAGCCCGCACTTCAGGCAGGGCGCCCTCTGGTGGTGGGCCAGCAGTACCTCCTCTTCTGACGGCCCACACAACAGTCCCATCTCCAAAAGAAGCAGGTGAAGAAAAGGCCTCCCAACGCCTTCCGTATTTTCTGCACAGGAGTAGCAGAAGAACGTGGAGCTGAAGTACAACATCACCAACCACCCTGAGCTGTACGGCAACTAAAGGGCCAGCAGCAAAAACATTTGCATCCCATTGAAAAATACTTCAGTCATATTAAAAAGTAGACCACAATATTTGTCTGATAATAAATGTCCCAAGAAGCTATAGTTTGGATGATCTATGACTGAACGTTATGGAGTTATTGGGTAAAAACTGCAAAAATAGTGACAAAGGTCAGTTTCAGATTGTACAGGGTCAAAAGTTAAAGTTGCTCCAATTTTGGTAAAATGGATGAATATTATTTGTTTAGTTAACAGGGTTTTACAAATGAATAGTTTGGCACCATCTGTCACGCTCAGTTATCACGTCACAGGGTCACAGGGTCACAGGGTCACATGTCATAGAATCCAATGGATGTTGACCTTGTTTGACCTTTACTTTGGAACCAAACATTCCACACATTCAAATCAATTCCATGTAGTAAATGTTTTTGCTCAACCAGCAATTTCCATCACTTTTTTTATCCAAATTTGAGTAACTTTAACTTTTGACCCCGTTTTTGACTTATTTTCTCAGGGCATATGGCACCATACAGTGAGGCAAATAAGTATTTGATCCACTGTCGATTTTGCAAGTTTTCCCACCTACAAAGAATGGAGAGGTCTGTAAGTTTTATCATAGGTACACTTCAGCTGTGAGAGACAGAATCTAAAAGAATTCTGTCTCTGACCTGTTAGTTCTTCTTTAAGAAGCCCTCTTATTCTGCACTCTTTACCTGTATTAATTGCACCTGTTTGAACTTGTTACCTGTATAAAAGACACCTGGCCACACACTCAGTCAGTCACACTCCAACCTATCCACCATGTCCAAGAACAAAGAGCTATCTAAGGACACCAGGGACAAAACTGTAGACCTGCACAAGGCTGGGATGGACTACAGGACAACAGGCAAGCAGCTTGGTGAGAAGCCAACAACTGTTGGTGTAATTATTAGAAAATGTAAGAAACACGAGATGACTGTCAATCTCCCTCGGTCTGGGATTCCATGCAAGATCTCACCTTGTGGGGTAAGGATGAGTCTGAGAAAGTCCAGAACAACAAAGGAGGACCTGGTCAATGACCTGAAGAGAGCTGGGACCACAGTCACAAAGATTACATTAGTAACACATGATGCTGTCATGGTTTAAAATCCTACAGGGCAGCAAGGTCCCCCTGCTCACGCCAGCACATGTCCAAGGCCCATTTGAAGTTCACCAGTGACCATCTGGATGATCCAGAGGAGGCATGGGAGAAGGTCCTGTGGTCAGATGAAACCAAAATAGAGCTTTTTGGCATCAACTCCACTCGCCGTGTTTGGAGGATGAGAACAACCCCAAGAACACCGTCCCAACAGTGAAGCATGGGGGTGGAAACATCAGTATTTGGGGGTGCATTTCTACAAAGGGGACAGGACGACTGCACCGTATTGAAGGGAGGATGGATGGGGTCATTTATCATGAGATTTTGGCAAACAACCTCCTTCCCTCACTAAGAGCATTGAAGATGGGTCGTGGCTGGGTCTTCCAGCATGACAATGACCCCAAACACACAGCCAGGGCAACTCAGGAGGGGCTCCGTAAGAAGCATTTCAAGGTCCTGGAGTGGCCTAGCCAGTCTGCAGACCTGAACTCAATACAAAATCTTTGGAGGGAGCTGAAACTCCAAACCTGAAAGATCTGGAGAAGATCTGTATGGAAGAGTGGACCAAAATCCCTGCTGCAGTGTGCAAACTTGGGAACTACAGGATACGTTTGATCTCTGTAATGGCAAACAAATATTTCTGTACCAAATGTTAAGATCTGTTTTCCTAGTGGATTAAATACTTATTTCATTCAATAAAATACAAATGAACTTTTTAAAAATCATACTATGTGATTTTCTGAATTTTTTTTTTAGATTCTCTCACAGTTGAAGTGTCCCTACGATAAAACGACAGTGGATCAAATGCTTATTTGCCCCACTGTAAAGCTCATTATTAACAAATAATTCCAGAATTTTCAAAGGACAGTTTGAAGATTGGCTGAAAATTGCTAATGTTAAATGGACTGCATTTATATCGAGCTTTTCCATCTGCATCAGATGCTCAAAGCGCTTTACAAATAATGTCTCACATTCAACCCGATGTGAGGGTGCTGCCATACAAGGTGCTCACGACACACCGGGAGCAACTAGGGGATTAAGGACCTTGTCCAAGGGCCCTTAGTGATTTTCAGTCACGCTGGGATTTGAACTGAGGATCTTCTGGTCTCAAGCCCAACGCTTTAACCAGTTGACCATCACCCTCCCTGTCCTTGTCTTCAAAACATAATATAATGTCCCTCTCTTTCAAATGAATTATTTGTCCAGTTTTCTTCCTTATGTAGTGTCCAAAACATTCTGGCATATGTACATATTGACAAAACAAATGTCATATTGTTTCAGTGTGAAGCTCACAGAAGGTTCAGGAGAACTCAGTGTTAAGATTAAACCTCTCCAGTGTCTTTTTAACAGGGTAAACTTCATGCAGGATTTTGAAAGAGACTTCTTTAACTTTATTGCTCAAACTAAAATTTCCTGCACTAACTCATCTTCAACCGCTTATCCGGGATCAGGTCGTGGGGGCAACAGCTCTAGCAGGGGACCCCAGACTTAATCCAATTAATTTCCCCATATAAGAAGACCAACAGAATCTCACAGGCAGAGTTACCTTCTGCAAAAATGTTCTTATCAATTTCTTGGAGCATCTCTTTTTGGTGATATCAGCTTCAGCAACCAGTATGCTGCTGTTGAGTGGGTCACTCATCTGAGCGTCAGCAACTGGGCCTTAAAAAAGTTGCAGCACACCTCTTGGTAAAGCATCAAAGATTACTGCATATTCTTTAGGAGTTACAAGGAGATTAAATTTTGATTTTGAGAAAGAATATTCCCATTATTGTTATGTGGGCCGCTGAAGAGGAGGTACTGCTGGCCCACCACCACCAGAGGGCGCCCTGCTTGGAGTGCGGGCTCCAAGCACGAGAGGGCGCCAGACCCAGAAGAAGTGACAGCTGTCACTCATCCTCAGCACCAGCTGTCACTCGTTCATCATCATCATCATCACCATAAAGGCCGGACTGCAACTCCACCTCCTCCGCCGAGAAATCGACTACCTGAAGAGGTAATTTCTCTGCTGACTCATACACTTTGTGTAATAATCTGAACTTCTTTGCAGCCGTTATCCTGGAGTGTTCGTCCTTATCTGTGGGATTGGCGTTTGGTGTGACAGCGACGGCTTCGCCTCACACCCCAACCCAGATAAGTGGTTTAAACAGGAGCTGCACGAGTGTGTGATTGGAGGTGGAGGTGCTCCCTCCTAACTGGTGTATGGACTGTGGATTACTGAGTGTGCGGACTCACACTCATCATCTTATCTCTGCTTTTCTGCCAGCAGTACCAGGGTCGACAGCCGAAGACAGAGGCCACCTGGGGACTCGGGACTTGGCGGCTCCGGTGTTCTTCAGACCGTTGGTGGTGGAAGCCGTGTGGGACGCAGGCTTCTCTCTCGTCGGGGTCTTCTATCTTCGAGCCTGCCCACACGTCACCTGGTGTTAATTGACTGTGCAAATTCTTGTGAATTTAGTTGTGTATTATCACAACATTAAATTGTTACTTTTTGGCTTATTCATTGTCCGTTCATTTGCGCCCCCTGTTGTGGGTCCGTGCTACGACACCTTCCCAACAATTATTCCATATATAATAATTAGTTGGAGAGAAGTTATGCTTGTATATAGTTTTCATGATAGTAGAGCTTCCTTATGAAAACTGGACAATTTTACTGGGAGCTCTTTAATTTTGGAATCAAATTTAGATAAGAATTTAGCCCCACCCACCAGATTAAAAACATATTTTGGGAAGGTATTCCAAATAGTATCTTTTCCATTTACTTTGAAAGAGATATTTAACATTTCAAAATTTAAAACTTCCAAACCACTTTGTTTTTTTTAGCATTACATAAAGTATTTTAAATACATTTTGTTTAACTTTTTAGATATCTCTGTAGGTATTTCCAATGATACAGATACATAAACAGATCTGGAGATCCCTTCGGCCTTCAACAACAAAACTCTACCATTAAAGGACAGATCTCTCATTAACTACATGTTAAAGTTTTTGGTTATTTGTTCAATTACAGGACAAAATTTGGAAAAGCTGTGTAAGCTTTGATTTTTTTTTTTTTTCAATAATCACTCCCAAATATGTACCTTTCTCTTGGACAGGTGTACCATTAATTTATGACAGGTTGGAATCTTTGAGAGGGAATGAGAGAGTTTTATTCAGATTTATTTTCAGCCCTGAAACAGAGAAGTCCTGGATACAAGCAACTACCTTACTCACCTCATACCTATTAGATATGAACAATCCAGAATCATCAGCAAACTGGAATAATTTAATCCTCTCCCTCCCAACTCTTCTGTACTTTGCTGCACGGTGAAACCGTCTGATAAGACTAATGATTCAGTTGTGCACATATCATTCATCACAGAACCTACTGTGGACAAACTGTATGTACATGAATTACTGACCAATTCACATTTAAGTCAAAATGGGAGCCTTGCTACTGTCAAGACAGGAAGTTTGTAAAATGTGTTAAAAAAAAAAAATTAGAAAAAAAAAATCAAATTTTGCCTGGGAGGAAAAGGATCTTTATCTAAGGCTTGAATACCTTGAAATGCTCCACTTTTATGATGCACGGCCATAATGTGTGTAACAAGAAGAAACAGGAATGGGCAACCCTGTCTGATTCCCAGATGAATCTCACATCTTTTACAACCCTTATACACAGTGGTGATAACTTTCAGAAAATAATTCCCAAATCCAAATTGGAAAACAAATTTATGGCTTATGGTATCAAATGCTTTATAAAAATCAACAAAGAGAAGAAAACTGTCATCCAGTATATAATCATGATAATCAATTCCAATTACATATGTATCTACCAGACATAAAACCAGATTCTTTCTCATTAATAATATAATTTAGTCCTAATTTTAATCTCTTGACAAAAATAAGTGCGAATAATTTGGCATCATTATTCCTTCATTTTCAGCTGGTCCGGGGACTGGGCTGGCCACTCCACAACCTTAATCTTGTTGGTCTGGCACCAAGATGCTGTTCACTTGCTGGTGTGTTTGGGGTCGTTGTCTTGTTGAAACACCCATTTCAATGACATTTCCTCGTCACCATAAGGAAACATGACCTCTTCAAGTATTTTGATGTATTATCTGACGCATCTGTACTTATAAATATGTGAATAATATTGTGTTTTGATCCATAAATTTAACATAAAATTCTGAAATGTCATTGAAACCATAGCCAATCAGCAATCTTTATTGTTATATTTTAATTCTGTGCACCAAAATCCATAATAAATAGCACATTTTGTTTCTGAAGCAGCCAACTTCTAAAAATTTGTATACCAGTGTTATCTCTTCTTTTTCCTACCGACTTTAGGATTTCAAAAGAATAATGATGATGTTTATCTTCATTGGAAAAAGTTTGTGCTGCCTTTCCACCATCAAGAGTCGTTTAAAGTATCAAACACATATTTCCATCCCTGTCATCAAGCTCAGGATTTTTGGTGAAAAGAGCACCACCTTCTCTGTAACCAGCTTGTGTAACACAACAGAGCGTTCAACACACAACTAATGCAATGAATCAGACTTCATGGTGTTGTCATTTCTTAAAATAAATTAGAAGGCATTTAATGTTCCAGCAGACAGTGAGATCACACCAAAAACAGCACAGAAACATCACTTTTAAAATGAGCAAAAAAGGGTTTATTTGAAAGAGGTACAGAAGGAGAGATGGAAACAGGGAGGAGGACAATCAGCAGAAGAACAGAGTGGACAGACAGAGTCGGGGAGGAGTGGACTGTGACATGAAGAAGTGCTGTGTGGAGAGTCGTGCTAAGAGGAGAGACGGTGGCAGTGAGACAGATGGACGTGAGCCGGGGTTCTGGCTGAGCAGCAGAGGCAGAGCTGGACGAGGTGGACAGTGTGCAGAGTGTGGAGCTGCAAGGACGTGGAGGACGTGGAGCAAGTCTGAAGGACCCTGGAGACAGAGGACAACACAGGGACAAAAGAACAAAGACACGGTCGTGAGCACCACATGTGAAGTTTGTACGAACATGTTTATGGTCAAATATCACCAACTTCTAGAGCTACTAGATTCTTCCATCATTCATGTGCACGGTTGAAAGTGCATTTGAACAAAACTAGAACGGACAAAAACCAAAACCTATACATCTAACAAAGCTGTGATAAAATGTTGATCTGTCCTCTGACTGTCTGGAAAACCAAATAAAAACATTTTAACTGGAACTGACATTCTGACTGACAACTGACACAGTCGACCTGTGTAAGATTTGCCTCAGTCGTCCACCAGATGTCCAGCAAAACTTTGATGTGAAATCAGCTCAGATTTTATCCAGACGTCTTCTCAATGGGACCTCTGGTGAGTTTTCTTTATTGGTTGTGTCCTTCGCTCTCATTCGGTTTCCTTTGTACTATGTTGTCCACTTTTGGTCACAATAAGGCACCGTAGTCTCGTTTGAACCCTGCGTGATATCGCGGGATTTGACCACTTTTTGGGGACAGCCGGTCCCGTTGTGCAATATATACACAACATAATTTCACATGGAAAAATGGTGTACTGTTTTGATTTCAGTTGCAATCACCAAAGCAGTTGCGAAAAGTGTTTTTTTTTTTTTGGTTCCCAGTGGAGAAGGGAAGACGAGGCAAATGGGAGACGTTGTGTCGGTAAGTGTTAGCGTACACAGCTAACCAGAGTAGCTGCGTTTTCTCTCACATGCAAAACCGCCTCAACATGTTTGAGCTCCGGGTCATAAACAAACCGCAACACATGTCCACTTTCCCACATGCATCATCACTTTTTCTTTGCATTTTTACTTTGTGTGTAATTTGCGCAAAAACTCAGCAAAAATGCCGTGTTTTTTCCCCGGAAGTAGAGAAATTACGTCACATTTTACCCCTTTAGCGCCCGCTGTCAAACCAGACTGTGGTGCCCAATTGATGGTTTCGTCACTATATTTTAGTCCACTTGCCTAAAATACAAGATCATTTTTGTGCATATTGGAGATATTATATTGTGAATCCAGATTAGAAGAATAAGGAACAACATTAGTGTTGAATAAAATCCATTTTATGATTTAAATCATAAAACATCCAAAGGGATTACAGTTTTATGTTTAGTTTTGTGGGAGTTTGTCTGATTACTTTTTGGGTTTTAAAAATGGAGCGACTGTGTATAAAAATGGCTGTAATTCCTTCACTGTCAAATTTAGATGATTTTGTACTCCTTCAATTCTTCATGTATCAAATAAAAATTCATCTTTTCAGCTTTACATCAGTGAACAACACTTTAAAATGTAACGAGTATTTGATTAAGCTGAGGGATGTTGCATTGAGTTTGTACTTTGTGGCCAGTTTACAGGATTCCCCGCCCCGCGTCATCCTGGAATCAATGATTATAACTTACCCAGTGCTGCAGAGTGTGTCACTGGAGCCAGGGGTGAAGCATCAGCTGCTCCAAGTTAGCTCGCTTGCTTGGACGTTGACAAAGGCACTTGTCCAAGAAATCCTGGCAGTCTGAGAAATATCAAGAAAGGAAAGATAAATGTGGCAACCTGGTGAATTGATCAAAAATGGGAAGCATAAAATTAGAAGTAAACAGACTTGTTCCTGACCTGACAAATATACTTTTTAGAAGAAAGGATATTTACAGAAAACCAAAGTGGAATTGTAGTGCAGTGAACAAAATGGATCAAACAAATGTGTTGTCGTATCTCTTACTTTTGGATACATTTAAATCCATGTTGAGCCTTTTGCGAAGGAACCTTTTGGTGGCAAATGGCTCATTTCCCTCCAGGAGGCCGTACATAAGTACACCCAGTTGCCAGACGGTGGTTGGAGACGCCCTGTATCTCTTGAGCTGGATGTACTCTGGAGGGGCGTAATCACGTGTACCTACAATAAACAGCACACAGACATATGAGGTGAGACGGACACAACAAAAACCCAACAAGATGTAAGTCCTGCACAGTGGTCTCCCTCATTAGTGGCCCCTCTCAGGAGAGGCCACCCCTCATATACGGCCACATTTCTACTGCAACAACTGTCTTTCTATTGATTTCACATCTCAAGAGAGGCCACACCTCAAACGTGGCCGCAGCCCACTCAAAAGGATGAAAATCCTCTCAACAGCGGTCATTCCGTGGAAATTCCCAACCGGGTTTTCCCACAGAAGTCGCATTAAAACTCTCCTGCAAATGTGAGCTTGCGAAATTACTCCAGCAAACAAAAGAAGAAAGAAAAATTACTCCTGTTGGCAAAACTTCCGCATCGTAGAAAAGTAAAGCTTTAACGTTAGAAGAAAAGGTGAAAGTCATTTGTATGAATGAGAAAGGAGAAGGTTCCCGAAAGTTAGCTGTTGATTTCAGTTTTGATAAAATGCAGATCAACAACATTCATACAAAGGCTGAAGATGCGCTGCAGGAAGAAACTCTTGCATCATGTCCTGATAATAATGGGTGATGTTTCCAAGGCATCAGAAGTTCTTGTTTTGATTTTACATCATTTTTGTGACTTTAAAGGATACAATTCTTGTGGTGTGATGTTTTAAACTTAGATTGAGTGAAAGACATGGTTTTCCTCTGACTGCAGTCAATAAATCTGTGATGTTTTCCCCCAAACTTCATGCTTGTAGCAATATGTTATTGAGTACTGTACACACGCTGGATTTTGTCTCCTCCTCAACAAAGGCCACCCCTCTGATGGGGCCACTTTTAATCTGCAGTAAAGGTGGCCTTAATGGAGGGGGACCAATGTACAGGCTTTGAAGCATGCTGGTGTCTGTGCTTTTCTCTGGATTCCATAGCATGAAGCAGATGAGAGTCAATGAGGTGGGAGGTGATGGTCTAGTGGATTAAAGCGTTGGGCTTGAGACCAGAGGATCCTCGGTTCAAATCCCAGCCTGACCGGAAAATCACTAAGGGCCATTGGGCAAGATCCTTAATCCCCTA
Source organism: Rhinatrema bivittatum (assembly GCF_901001135.1). NCBI lineage: Eukaryota > Metazoa > Chordata > Amphibia > Gymnophiona > Rhinatrematidae > Rhinatrema > Rhinatrema bivittatum. The sequence continues at coordinate 21,186 of NW_021820339.1, forward strand.
GTTGCTCCCGGTGTGTAGTGGGCGTCTTGCATGGCAGCAGCCTCACATCGGGGTGAATGTGAGGCATTGATGTGTAAAGCGCTTTGAGCGTCTGATGCAGATGGAAAAGCGCTATATAAATGCAGTCCATTTACCATTTAATGATGTCCCTGAAACAGTCTGAATCAGGCTGCTTCCCCAGCCAGTGCTGTACCCATTTCCAGCCGGGTGGGCTGAGGTAATGCATATTAAGTGTCTTGTCCAAGCACACAGACATGCATTACAATATAAAAGGTGTTAATCCAGAGCATAGAAGCAAAACATCATACCTTTGAAACGATCGTAGTGCCCCTCCATCGCTCGGGTTCCACAGCCAAAATCAATGAAGCGAGCTTGCAGTTCACCGTCGCTCCAGTCAAGCAGGACATTTTCATCTTTAATGTCCCGATGAAAGACACCGTTCCTATGGAGCTCCACGGCTGCCTTGATCAGCTGATGCATGATGTTCTGAAAGAGAGGAAAAAATTCTGATGACATCAGCAAAATCCCATCTACGAAATAACAGCCATAGAACTTTTTATATTTGTTTGTTTGTTTTTTAAACGCCTTATGTGAATACGAATGAATGAAAATCCTTTATTGTCACTTTCACAAGTACAACACAAGTGGAAACGCCATCTGAGTGACTCTCTGTGAGGATTTTCTTTCACCAAAACATTAAATCCAGGCTTGCATCTCAGATGTACCTTCTGGCAAATTGTAGCTGAACTTTCAGGTCTTCTTTTTAATAAAACCCTCCTCTGTGCCACTTCATCATGAAGATGTTTAACTGGGGATACAAAATGCAAAACATGCACGATGCACAATTTCTCCAGTCACAGCCAGAGAAGCCTAAAACTTCTTCTGGGTTGTCTGGGTGCCTTGGTGTCTTTCCTCACTCTTCTCCTTCTTGCACAGTCACTCAGTTTTTGAGAACTGTCTCCTCCACACAGATTTACCATGGAGTGCCACACTGTTTGCATTTCTTCATAACTGATTTCCAAGACATATTTAATGACTTGGAAATGTTCATGTATCCATCCTCTGACTTGTATGAAGAAAACTGGCAATTAAATTGATCATTTACAAGTATTATACCAAAGGGGCCCATTACTTGTGCAACACATCATCTTGGCTTTTATATTTTTAATTAATTTATATCAAGTTGTAGAGATTTACGTTCACTTTGAAGGGTGATTTACTTTTTGTATTTGAAATGCCATAAACAAATTAAAATGTGTGAAATAGCAAGCGGCTGAATACTTTTGCTAGCCACTGTAATAATCCCATTAATCCATTTGATCGCTTTGGGTGAAGAGACTCAGTCTCAGACAAACTGCTGAGCTCTGAAATGACGTCTGCTCAGTGGAGGCAGGGCAGACCAGTTTTTAGGGGCGGACCATTCGGTCTGCAACAATGGATCAGATCCGGATCAAACTTTGTCACTTGATACAGGATACCATCCTACATAATGCTCGCAAATATTAAAGAAATCTTTTTTTGACAGTTATGAATTGTTGAAAATTCGTTGATTGTTAAAGGATAGAGACTTTTCAAATTTCCCATGACTTTTCCTGACTTTGACCTTTGACCTTGAACTTTGAAGCTGTTTTTGCCAATCAGGATATGAACTTTTTGTAAAAAGTTCGTGACGATATATGAAAAATTGTAGGTTACAGGCTGTTGACAGACAGACAGACAGACAAATATTTGAAAACAAAACCTTCACCCAACTTACTTGGTGGAGGTAATAAATATTATTATATGACTACTACAGTACGCAAGCTCTGATTGGCTGATTTCTGGTCGGATATTTTCCCATATCAGACCGTTACCTTTTGGGCCGCGTTAATGACCCTCTGGAGCATTTCATTCCAGTATGAGTCACGGCTGGATGATACCAGAGAGAATATATACAATTTTAATATTGTAGCAGAGACGACACAAACAAGGACTGTGAAAATGGAGAGAAGAAAACAACAAGCAGAGAAACAACAAACCACGCTGAGTGGAGGAGGTGGTCAGGATGATCACAGTCATCATAGGAATATACAGGATTTTTACACGAGTTACTGTGTATGTTGAGAAGATGTGAGTTACATGAATGTACGTCTGCACATGCATATGGAAAAGCTCTGAATCTGTGCACACAGCAGGAAAGATAACAATAGATCTGTGATAATGTGAATGATAGTGAGGAGTTGCATCAGTGCCACATGCCCCCAAACTGAGACACGGCACCACGATAACGCATGGCCCCACAGCCACAGCAAGCACCACAGAGTAACCTGACCCCACGGGGGAGTACATGCACCAGGTCAGGACCATTACCACGTGTCACCAGCAGGGAAAAGCACGCAGTGGGTCCAGAGACCATCCACCCAAACAAACAGTTCACCCAACCCCACCTGGACGTGGGAGTAATACTGCTACAAAGTTGTAGAGTCGGGGGAGGGGGTGGGGATAGAAAGAAAGGTTTCAGCCTTAATTTGGCATGAAATTACACAAACACATCCTCCAGCAGCTTACCTTGGCCTCTTTCTCCTCCAGAAAACCTCCTTTCCTTTCGATATAGTCGAAGAGGTCAGAACAAGGAAATGGTCTCTCCAGAATCAGGATGAGCTCATCCCCTTTCACCTGCCAGTCCAGGAGGGAAATGGCAGCAGTGCTCCCACCAGAATGATTTCCTCCTGCAGCTTTTTGCATGAGGAAGACCTCCAGAGGAACTCTCTCATGTTTCCCATTCTTCATCTGAAAACACAAAGCAGAACAGGAATAAAATCTATGTGTATTTACTGCTACAAATTCCAAAGGTTTGGAAACACGTTAGTTTGTTAAATGCTTAGAGCAACTTACCACTGTAGTCCACGGTACACGGGCCAGTGGGATGTGCTTGATGGCAACCTGGAAGACCATGAGCCAAGACCTTCAGTTAACACAACTCACAACTTATCAGCCGGCTGACAGACAGAATGTGCATGTGTTTATTTATGACTTACTGCCATCCCATCTGGGTCACGATGGCCATCGTAGACTTTTCCAAATCCTCCTTCACCAAGAACAAAATCCTCGTGGTACGTGAAGGCTGTTTCATTGGAAACACATTAGTTGTTGGAAACTCATGGAAAATGCATAAGCTTAATTGTTCCTATACATCAGTGGAGGTTTGTTTAAAAAAATTCAAAATCGGGCTGTAAATCACTGATTTTTGAGGAAATCTGAAAATGTAATGTATTTCAAAGCTTTTTCTGACTGTATAAGTCATTTCCTGGTGAACTCCCACCCTGTCTGTTTGTCTCCTTACATGTTTTACCCACAGCCAATTAACAGACATCAACAAAGAATTCCTTCAGAATTGTTTTACATATCAATAATGATAAAGATGTGTGAAATTCATTTTTAAGTTGTCTCAAGGACACTTTGAAACAATCAGCTGACCTTGTTTCTCTCCTGTTTTCGGCGACCTTGGTGTCAGGACTGGACTTCCCTTTGCTGCTCTTTGGTTTCAGGGACATCATGATGGTTTTTCTCTCTACACATGGGACAAAAAAAGAGGACCATTGTTACTGACTGCATGTGCTGAACTTAAACAATTAGTGTTTCTAATGACATTTCTATGAAGTCACAGCACAGACTCAGATCACAGATACTCAGAGCCAGAAGATGTCTTCACAACCTTCACTGAACTAAAGATCGTAATAACAGCAAACAAATACTCGAAGAACAAATGCAGCTTGGAACATTTTGCTGAACAGAAACTACAGAAATATTACAACGGACTATCAGAGTGTTGTGTTATATATGACCGGATCATTATTAGATGATCTTTAAGCATTATTTAATTATAAGCTGAAGACTGCAATATTTCCAAGTGAAAAATAGCAACAATTGTAATAGTAAAAGTATTTAAATAAGTACTTAAGTGAAAGAAAACAATATTTTTATGATTATGTCTCCAGGAATGTTTAATTTTCACTGTTTTCATGAACAAGAGAAAACATAATCAGTGTTGCACCACATGTAGCTACAAACAGAAGCATATAAATGGAAATAAATCACATTCAACAAGTTTAACCGTATTGTCAATTTCAGTGAAATCATCCACATCAAAGGTTTTCAGGCAGGTGACCTCATATGTTGGACTGAACTGCATTTATTCACATCCAGCAGCTGTGATGTTTGATGATTGTACAGTCCTGCTCAGAATTATAGGCACTCCTGAGTTTTTGTGCAGAATTTTAATTTGTTGAGAAATAAATTCAAGTGCACCAATTTTCTATAATTATCATATTTAATCCAGTTATTGAAAGCAAACAGGGATTTTGAGTGATTGTGCTTGATTATTGTTTTGCTAACTGTGCAGCTAAGATAGCCTACAATGGCACTTCATGCTAGCATACGACCACAAGTACAGTGGAGCCAAAAAGTATTTAGTCAGCCCCTGATTGTGCAAGTTCTCCTACTTAGAAAGATGAGAGAGGTCTGTAATTTTCATCATAGGTACACTTCAACTGATGAGAGACAAAATGAGGAGAAAAAAAAAAATCCAGAAAATCACACTGTCGGATTTTTAAAGTAATTTAATTTGTAAATTATGGTGGAAAATAAGTATTTGGTCACCTACAAACAAGCAAGATTTCTGGCTCTCACAGACCTGTAACTTCTTTAAGAAGCTCTTCTGTCCTCCACCTGTTACCTGTATTAATGGCACCTGTTTGAACTCGTTATCTGTATAAAAGACACCTGTCCACAGCCTCAAACAGTCAGACTCCAAACTCAACCATGGCCAAGACCAAAGAGCTGTCGAAGGACACCAGGAAGAAAATTGTAGATGTGCACCAGGCTGGGAAGAGTGAATCTACAATAGTCAAGCAGGTTGGTGTGAATAAATCAACTGTGGGAGCAATTGTAAGAAAATGGAAGACATACAAGACCATTGATAATCTCCCTCAGATCTGGGGCTCCATGCAAGAATTCATCCCATGGGGTCAGAATGATCATGAGAACGATGAACAAAAGTCCCAGAACTACATGGAGGGACCTGATGAATGACCTGCAGAGAGCTGGGACCAAAGTAACAAAGGCTACACACTACGCAGAGAGGGACTCAAATCCTGCAGTGCCAGGCGTGTCCCCCTGCTTAAGCCAGTACATGTCCAGGCCCGTCTGAAGTTTGCCAGAGAGCATATGGATGATCCAGAAGAGGATTGGGAGAATATCATGTGGTCAGATGAAACCAAAATAGAACATTTTGGTAAAAACTCAACTCGTCGTGTTTGGAGGAAGAAGAATGCTGAGTTGCATTCCAAGAACACCATATCTACTGTGAAGCATGGGGGTGGAAACATCATGCTTTGGGGCTGTTTTTCTGCAAAGGGGACAGGACGACTGATCCGTGTTAAGGGAAGAATGAACGTGGCCATGTATCGTGAGATTTTAAGCCAAAACCTCCTTCCATCAGTGAGAGCATTGAAGATGCAACGTGGCTGGGTCTTCCAGCATGACAATGATCCCAAACACACCGCTCGGGCAACGAAGGAGTGGCTCCGTAAAAAGCATTTCAAGGTCCTGGAGTGGCCTAGCCAGTCTCCAGACTTCAACCCCATAGAAAATTTGTTGAGGGAGTTGAAAGTCCATGTTGCTCAGCGACAGCCCTAAAACATCACTGCTCTAGAGGAGATCTGCATGGAGGAATGGACCAAAATACCAGCTATAGTGTGTGCAAACCTGGTGAAGACTTACAGGAAAGGTTTGACCTCTGTCATTGCCAACAAAGATTATGTTACAAAGTACTGAGTGGAATTTTTGTTACTGAACAAATACTTATTTTCCACTATAATTTACAAAGAAATTCTTTAAAATCCTACAATGTGATTTCCTGGATATTTTTTTTCTCATTTTGTCTCTCATAATTGAAGTGTACCCATGTTGAAAATTACAGACCTCTCATCTTTCTAAGTAGAACTTGCACAATCAGGAGCCTAGTAAATAGTTTTTTGTCCCACTGTATAATACTGACTCACAAACAGTATTCATGTAATTTGATGAGCAACTTGCTGAGCACATATACTACCATCATGGACCTTTGACTGAAAAGCACTACAGAAACGCAGTGCATTTCGTATTTTAGATATACAGTGGTCCCTCGCTATAACGCGGTTCACCTTTCGCGGCCTCGCAGTTTCGAGTTTTGTTTTTTTGGAGCAATTTTGCATGCTGTTTTTTTTACGGTGCATTGTGTTCTGCATCCTTAACAGGCGGGCAGGTCGCGGCACCGGTCAGCATCACCGCGATTGCTCTCACTGCTTCCGATGCGCTTTCTGCGGGCTCGGTAAACGCAGCAGCGGGCCATTGACACTGCCCTCTGCTGTGCGGAACTGCGCCAAATCTGGCAACAGGTCCAGAGACTACGCTCGCTGTTTTGATGCGGATGTTGACCGCAGCCACAGAGCTCCGTGGCCACCGAGAGAGGACTTTGCGGGTCCCGCATCCGTACCTCCGGACGCAGTGAGTGAAGGGAGAGCACACGCGTTGTGTTCTGCGTGTGTCTGTTTATAATCTTCTCGCAAAGAAGAAAAAAGAGAGTGTTTACACAGGAGAGAAAAGTGAGAAAATGTTAACGCATGTTTGAGAAAAGTGTATAAAGTGTGTAGTGAGGGATTTTACAGCCTTAAAACATCTATAATAATTGCAAAAAATAGCGCTGACTACTTCGCAGATTTCGCTTATCATGGGTTATTTTTAGAACGTAACTCCCGTGATAAACGAGGGACCACTGGAAACCAGTAAACCGGTGTCCTTCAGCATCAACAGCTTCCAGAGCCTCCAGAATTTGTCCCAAGTTATGATTGAGTGAATTTCTCCTGTGGTAGAAAGAACCTGTGACATCCGTCACAGTATGATTAAAATCTTTACCAGATTACTTAATTTTACAGAATCAAACAGAGATTTGACTTACAAATAAGGTAGTGGATATTTTGCTGGACCTGGCAAACCTACAGCTAGTGATGTTTTGCCGGATCTCCTACTGATTGGCTAATTCAAATGACGTCATCGGTACCAGAACCTGTGATGAAATCAGCTATGCCAAAGTTGAATTGGACGATATTTCGCCGTACGCGGCTTGTGGTGTTTTGCCGGCCGTCTCAATTTATTCACGACGGAACGGCCACAGGTCCGGCGGGAACTTAAAAGCGATCAGAGTTTAAGATCTCCTTATTTCACATTCATGATAGTTGGTCGATACTGGTGATTTTTATTGTTGAAAATTGGCATATTTTACCATTCACTATTTTCAGGGGTGGACATGTACACGTGGACACGTGGACTTCTGTATTTTCATTTTTATTCTGTCTTGAATTTGCAGGTTTTGTTTATCATCCCCGCCCTACACAGAAAATTAACAAGACTGCAAAAATTATTTCCACCGCGTGGCAAAAAGCGCCAGAAATAATTTCGGGCACGGTGGAAATAATTTTGGGCACGGCTATGCCACATTTTTGAGCTGCTTTTAGCGTCCGAGAATCCCTCTGCCAATAGGTGATTTTCTGTTCCAATTCAAACGACTTTATGGCACCCAAAACGCCATTTAAAGCCAATCAGCGAGGAGATCCGGTCAAATATCACTACATGCATGTTTGCCATATCTGGCAAAATATCCACTGCCTACAAATAAAATAGATTGTTTTCAAGTACCTCTTGAATCTGAATAAATATTTTCAGAAAACGTGGGTCAAATATACTTTTACAACAGCTATCTGGCAACATTGTCTAAATGTAAAAATAAATCTTTTAAAATAAAATAATAAAAAAAATAAATAAATCACATTGAGAAATCGATTTTTTGTGGGGGGAGAGATCCCATTGCACATCTTCAGAACTAAATGTGAATCCACATCCGGTTGTCAAACTCGTTTCAAAGATTTAAAATCAAACCAGGATTTTTAACCATTCTTATTCTTTTACAAGAGAATATGCTTAAAATTTTTTTTTTTAAATCTCAGATGTTGAAATATATTAATGTATAAACTGCTTTAAAAACATTTATTAGATGAGCAAAGCCACAACTTCGACAGAGTGAAGTCAATATATTTTGTGTTTTCTTAACTTTAAAGATGAACTGATAACTGATGTTAGCTTAAAGAGGAGTTAGCTAAACAAAATAAATAAATAGTTAGTGTCTCTTACCAGATAAGATCAAGGAAATAAAGTTCACTTGTCAGAAAAAGACCACAATCTTAGACCGAAGTGCAGAGGAACTTTTTTCAGCTGGCAATTTCTTCGATCCTAACTGAAAGTGGCGCTGTAGCGCTGGAACCACAGTCTTTTATACAGAGACTGGTAGCATGTTTTTGAAAACATGGCTGTGATTGGTCCATCTGATACGTCGGCCGCTATTGGCTATCACGCCTTGCTCTGTGATTGGCTGTGGCGTAACTACCGGAAATGTAAGTTGGTTCACTCCTCCAGAGACTGTGGTACCAGGGCTACGTTATAAACAAAGGCTGCAGCCAATCAGGTACGTGGTGACGTATGAGACCAGTCAGTTTTTTGTTTTGTCAACATAGCAACACAAAGGATGCTGGGAGAACAGATGGCAGCCATGTTTGTTAAGGAGTAAGGGCGTGCTGTGACGTCATAGTGTTCAGTTGTTCCTTACCTGTTTATCAGTTTTGTCTATTAATTTTTATTCCTGTATTCATCCAAGAGTCAAACATTACACTTTAATCAGTGAACAATTTACATAGTTCAACACTGTAATGTTGGTGAAGGCTGTAAATTTATCACTTTGTTGCAGATTTCAGGATGTTTGAACCATGTTTGTAATCATCCAAAATCTCTTAAGGTCTAAACAAAACACCATGTAGGCAACTATTATAAACCCATATAAATAAATAAATGTGTGTGTGTGTAAAAATATATATATTTGTGTGTGAAAATACAGAAACCTGAAAAACAGTAAGGTTGGTTCTTTTCATTGCGGATCAGCAGTTTACATGGTTTTGTACTTAACTTTTCCCCCCCAGAGGGCGCTCTATCTTTGGATTGAGGGTTCTAGATGTATACCACCACCTGCTGGATTGGAGTATTCATTACACTTGAATAAAGCTTCTTAAACGATTTCAACAACAAATACAGTAGTTCTTGTTTATGGCTCACATAACAGATCCAGACATAACTTGGTGAGGCCAGTAGTGGAGTAGGAGCTATTAAGCATCCTTCAGGCTCTGGATCAAGGTTTCCACACTTGGCATTGATCTTCTGTCATGGATCCAAGCAACACCGAGCAACTCGACTGGTTCATGGTCTCATCTCCCTGATCCAGACCAGCTTTCTCATGTCAACTTAATACTCATGAGTAGACAATATTAACAGCTGATATGATCCAGACAGTCAAGATCATGAAGGGACAAGGTTTACTCTCACGCAACATGCAGACTTATTGTCAGGTTATGTGAGGGTCGGTGTCATACACTGTCTTCGAGTCAGAGTAATAAAGCTGAACAAACACTGGAAACCAGTTCAGATCCATGAGAGTAAAAAACATTTATTTTGTTAAAATAAAAGGATGCTCATGATATAAAAATGGATAAACAGTCTGACTTCACATTTTCAGCCTCCGAGTCTCTCAGCATGGTGGTCGTCACAGCAGGAAACTTGACAGGAACCTCTGGAGGAACTAAGCCCCTCCCACTGGGCCACACCAACTTGGTTTTTGAGATAAACAAAGAATCATTTATATAAATATCGAGACATACAACAACTTGATATACACATTTAAAACAGATGATCCATGATGCTTCTGTCATTAATAAACCATATTACAAAACAGACACTCATCAAGAACTGAACACAGCGACGGCTACACACACACACACACACACACACACACACACACACACACACACACACACACACACACACACACACACACACACACACACACACACACACACAAAATCAAAGCACAATGCATTTCAGTTTCCTTGTTGTCCTGCCACTTTCAGCCAGTGTACAAACTAGAAAATAATTTTTTTTTCCCAGAATGACATCACAAGTCCAAATATGAAGCAATCAGGTCCGATCACCCACAGATGTTGGCTCCTGTGTCATCCAAATGGAACTGACTGCTGCCAATCACACCAGATGGCGAACAATGGGAGGGCCACAATCAGTGCCAGTGTGTACGCCACACTGTCCACCAACCCAGTCTGACCACAGAGCCACTGTCTCTGACACAGAGGGACTGGCCAAGATCAGTCCCATCATTGCACTACTGGCACCCAAATGTCCATGGAGACATTTCTGCAGGGGTCAAAATGGCCATCATGTTGTGGTTCTTCACAACTGGTGAGTGAATCCATGTGACAAACTCGCACAATACATGGACACAACACGCAGCCGTCCCACTGTAATGTTTGACTATAAGCTGTCTGCGTGTTGCAGGCAACGCCTACAAGTGGTTGCAGTTTGAATTTTGTATCAATGTGTGAGTACACATTGACTCGTAGAATCAATGGAGACTCTGATTGCAACGATTGAGAGGCTGAGTGAGGAATTGGAGTGTCTGGGGCTGTGATTGTCCCCGACCAAGATTAAGATCCAGGCTTTAAACGACCAATATTCAGGCTTTTAATGACCAAGATTAAGGCTTTAAAGGGTGAAGTTTCATGCTTTTAATGATGTCCTAGACTCAGCCATCAGACGTGCATCTGTACGAACTGAACTTGCAGAGATATTTACTTATTTCAGCAGAGACATTCATGTCTCTGGTCTTTGGCCCCTGAAATTACAAGACACCTGGGAAGAGCTTATGGAGTCATGAGGTCACCGGTCACATGTGTTTGGCAATGCTGATATCTTTGCAGGACAACAAAGGTTCAAGTCTTTAGGGTCCTGGTGCCCGTCTTGCTGTATGGTTGTGAGACGTTGATGCTAACCAGTGACCTAGACAAAGCGGTGTACAGACATACAGCCCGCTACAATGTGACTCCTGTGAAACACTGAGTCTTGTCATCAGGAATCCTCCAGTTTAAGGCAAGATCGATAGACATTTTGAGACCAAAGCAACAATAATCAAAAAATGAAAGGGGAACAATGCAAATGGTTGAGGATTAGGGACAAATTGGGTCAAAGATGCATTGGAACACAGAGGATGGTTACTGGTTCAGGCCACACTGCAAAATCTTGCCTGAGAAGCCAATTTTCATGAAATTTACACTTCCTCAAGAGTCTCTGCTCTGAGCATCCGGCAGCAAACAAAAGAGATTTGTTGTCTTCACTTTCTTGCTTTGTGTGGTCTTACAAGAGGCTTTCAGTGAAACATAATTTTAAAAATCATGTTGCCATTCCCAGCACAGTGGCTTAGTGGTTTGCACTGTTGACTCACAGGTCATGGGATCGATGCCCAACCGTGGCTTTTCTCTGTTGATTTTGCATGTTCTGCCCGTGTTCGTGTGAGTTCCCTCCGGGTGCTGCAGCTTCCTGCCACATCCAAAGACATGCAGGTTAGGTGGACTGGAAACTTTAAATTGTCCGTAGGTGTGCGTGCGTGTGTGAATGTGTTTGTCTATACAGTATTGTTCAGAATAATAGGAGTGCTATGTGACTAAAGATTAATCCAGGTTTTGAGTATATTTCTTATTGTTACATGGGAAACAAGGTACCAGTAGATTCAGCAGATTCTCAGAAATCCAACAAGACAAAGCATTCATGATATGCACACTCTTAAGGCTATTAATTAATTATTAATTGGGCTATTAGTAAAAAAAAAGTAGAAAAGGGGGTTTCTGTGTAGGCTCTCATAGAAAAGGGGGTGTTCTTTTTAGTCACATAGCACTACTATTATTCTGAAACTACTGTATGTGGCCCTGCAACAGACTGGTGTCCTGTCTCAGGTGTAGCCCGCCTCATGCCCCATGACTGTAAATAGGCTCCAACACCCCACGACCTGATCTTGGATGAGCGGTTGAACACTGTGTGTGTGTGTGTGTGCACTGTGATTCATTTTGATATTTTACTTGCAGTGTCTTGGAATTAATTAAAGATTTGAAAGATTGAAATAAGGCACTTTAATACCACTTAAAGGTCATGTCGCACGCTATTTAACGTCACAGTTAGCAAGACAACATAAACGTACTCATGATTGTAACTCTCCATGCACATGCGCGAATAAGTGAACGCTGATGGATTTTATTGGTAATTACTGCTCTCATTCTGAGTGTTAGCAGGTGCATTTCTGGAAACCGTTTTAGTCAGCAATTCTCTGCATTTCTCGGTGAGCGACGTACATTTTAGTAAAAGTTGAAACATCCTGATGACTGACAGAGAGAAATTAACCGTCTCCGCCCGATAACGAAGCTTCTGAGCTTTCATTCGAAATGATGGCTCAGATTTACAGACGATATACAGACAGGAGACGACACACTTCACCCTGAAACTCTTAACTTTTTCAGAATCTGTTAGATCTTGGAAACTAAAGTGTGGTGATGCGCTGTTTGTGTGAAAGGATGCTGGTTTACTGTCGCATGGACGTGGGACATCTCTATGACGCTATTTTTCACAGACTGCCTGGACACGCAGATGGATTTCTTACATTGGGAAAAAGATTCACATTATTTTCAGGAGATAATGGACTATGTAATGTGCCACAGTGTGACAGAACTTGAGATGAAGGCAAAACCGCAGTCGGACATCTGGCCGGTGATCGTGGACGCAAACTGTGCATGTCGACTTAGAGTGGACCTGGACCTGTTCTCTGGCTGGCAATCCATGTGACATGTTTTCACATCCATATTTTTTCCTCTTTTGTATTGTCTTCTCTTCAGTGGAGCTGGTCGGCTTTATTTTTATTTTACTTTGAGAGAGTCTGTCAGATTTTGGATCTGGATGTGGACGCTGTTTTAACGTGCCCCTCTCAGCTGTTTTATTGCCGTGAACATGGACGTGGAATGTCTCCACGATGGTGTTTTTCACAAGCCACCTGATCTCACACACACACACACACACATATATATACAGTAGTGTTCAGAATAATAGTAGTGCTATGTGACTAAAAAGATTAATCCAGGTTTTGAGTATATTTCTTATTGTTACATGGGAAACAAGGTACCAGTAGATTCAGTAGATTCTCACAAATCCAACAAGACCAAGCATTCATGATATGCACACTCTTAAGGCTATGAAATTGGGCTATTAGTAAAAAAAAAGTAGAAAAGGGGGTGTTCACAATAATAGTAGTGTGGCATTCAGTCAGTGAGTTCGTCAATTTTGTGGAACAAACAGGTGTGAATCAGGTGTCCCCTATTTAAGGATGAAGCCAGCACCTGTTGAACATGCTTTTCTCTTTGAAAGCCTGAGGAAAATGGGACGTTCAAGACATTGTTCAGAAGAACAGCGTAGTTTGATTAAAAAGTTGATTGGAGAGGGGAAAACTTATACGCAGGTGCAAAAAATTATAGGCTGTTCATCTACAATGATCTCCAATGCTTTAAAATGGACAAAAAAAAAAAACAGAGACGCGTGGAAGAAAACGGAAAACAACCATCAAAATGGATAGAAGAATAACCAGAATGGCAAAGGCTCACCCATTGATCAGCTCCAGGATGATCAAAGACAGTCTGGAGTTACCTGTAAGTGCTGTGACAGTTAGAAGACGCCTGTGTGAAGCTAATTTATTTGCAAGAATCCCCCGCAAAGTCCCTCTGTTAAATAAAAGACATGTGCAGAAGAGGTTACAATTTGCCAAAGAACACATCAACTGGCCTAAAGAGAAATGGAGGAATATTTTGTGGACTGATGAGAGTAAAATTGTTCTTTTTGGGTCCAAGGGCCGCAGACAGTTTGTGAGACGACCCCCAAACTCTGAATTCAAGCCACAGTTCACAGTGAAGACAGTGAAGCATGGTGGTGCAAGCATCATGATATGGGCATGTTTCTCCTACTATGGTGTTGGGCCTATATATCGCATACCAGGTATCATGGATCAGTTTGGATATGTCAAAATACTTGAAGAGGTCATGTTGCCTTATGCTGAAGAGGACATGCCCTTGAAATGGGTGTTTCAACAAGACAATGACCCCAAGCACACTAGTAAACGAGCAAAATCTTGGTTCCAAACCAACAAAATTAATGCCTCGCAGATGTGAAGAAATCATGAAAAACTGTGGTTATACAACTAAATACTAGTTTAGTGATTCACAGGATTGCTAAAAAAGCAGTTTGAACATAATAGTTTTGAGTTTGTAGCGTCAACAGCAGATGCTACTATTATTGTGAACACCCCCTTTTCTACTTTTTTTTTACTAATAGCCCAATTTCATAGCCTTAAGAGTGTGCATATCATGAATGCTTGGTCTTGTTGAATATGTGAGAATCGACTGAATCTACTGGTACCTTGTTTCCCATGTACAATAAGAAATATACTCAAAACCTGGATTAATCTTTTTAGTCGCATAGCACTACTATTATTCTGAACACTACTGTATATATATATATATATATATATATATATATATATATATATATATATATATATATATTTCACAGTTATACAACACGTATGCTGTGTTCACACCGGGCGCGACTCGAGTGACAGCAGCGACAAGTTGCCATGTAATACCTATGGAAGGACGCGTTTTGGCGCCAAACCATGCAGGGCGATGCGATGGACGCAAATGAAGCGGCGCGAGTGAAGCGATTGGCGCATTTGTGGCACGATATTGCGTCACATCACGTCGCTTTGCCCTCCTCCCCAAGTTGAAAAATCTGAACTTTTTCATCTTGACGTGCCGTGATGACCAATCAGTGACAGAATATGTAGTGATGTGGAGTTTGGTGTGGATGTCTGGAGTTTGACTGAAGATGTGAACATGTCCTGTCTCTGGTAGCCAGCCTGTGAGCAGGACTTATATCCCTTAGGTCCTTTATTTCACAACTATGACAGAGTTTTTGGGGGAAGAGCGAGCAGCAGCCCCGCAGGAGGGGAGCGGAGTTTCTTTCTTTTTTTCTTTTTCATGTGCATGCGAGGCGAATCGTCCATGAAGATTATTTTACTTATTAACTACACAGATGTATAATAAAGCAAATGGTGGCTGGTTTCTAAACACAATTATGACAGGGTTTTTTTGGGGAAGAGCGAGGAGGCAGCCCCCACAGCAAGCAGCAGAGTTTTTTTTTTTAATTGTTTACATTGCACGCGTGAACGGGACAGGAGGTCCTCAAACTTGGTCCTGCAGAGGCGGAAGGACCACTGAAAGCGGCCGTCATCCAGATGCAGCTCCTGCAGCAAATGATGATACTCCCCGAATTGGGAGCTTTCCACAACAACTCGCTCCGTGTTATGATTTCAGTGGGACGTGTCCTTTAAAGCCTTCTGATTAACAAATTTAATGTCTATTTAGACTTTTTCAGGATCTGCGGGAAAACAAAAACCACAATATATGTGCATGTCAATGTGTCATCTAAAATGCACACATGAACACTACAACAGGCAACACGCCAACACCAACACTACATATCCTCCATGTTGCTGCACATGCCCTCAGATGGTGTGTGTTCCTCAACACCAATCTGGTGACCCCAGAAAGGGCAGAGAAGGTGGTTGTGGACTCTTCATTTGTGGATTGGCCCCTCGCCACACGGTGAAGGCTCTTTACCAGTCCCCTCCATCCTCGGTGTCATCCCTGGAAGAGATGATCACACAGCACACACGTCATATGACAACATGAACATATTCTGCATTACCTTGCTGTGGCTCTCCTTGGCTGCATGTGTGGCAATATGAAGCAGAGATTGTCCCACAACTGCTTCCTTCCTGCCCAGTAGCTTTGTGGGGGTCGACCTCCCCGTCCACTTGTACTCCTGTTTGCAGTGAATGTTCCTGACCTGGGTCCATAGGGTGTTCATCTCACGTGCTTATACAGGACACAGCACAGCTACATGTAGCATACTAGCATCTACTATGATGTCTGCATGGCCACGGTTTAATGCACAGCAGGACATGTGTACATAGTACATGGTATGTGGCTCCTGTGGCATTGTATTGTGTGTGGGCCCTGTATGAGCGCCACCACTCTCTGTGCATGTGGAACTACAGCCACTAATTTGGGACAGACACAGCGGCCATCACGTCATGAGTCACCAGGTTTGCCAACTCTCACACATCTGGTGTGACAGTCACGCTTTCAGCATCGATCTCAAGGTCTCACACACAAGAAATGTCACACCAAAATAAAATATCTCCTGTTTATTTTCTGTTGACTGGATCAGACCAGACCACAGCGCACTGTTTCTTAATGAAAAGAGAGGAGTGTAGGGCGCAGCCCGAAACAGCTGGTAACATCTGCTGACAACATTCTGACTGCAGTATTCTGATCACTGATTCACTGAAAACCTGTCATCTGATACGTCAGCTGCCTCGTGAAGAGTTTAGAGAGTCCGAGCAAAGCTTCAGAGTTTATGGTTCTGAGTCAGCCACTGATGGGCATAAAAAGTTTTGGATAACAAGGTAAGCCCATCAAAAGCCAAACTTTGGGTCCCTCGCCACTGCCAGACGGAGGCCCTCATCAGACTAAACTGGGTGTTGACAGAGTCGGCTACAGACTTCAACTAGTTCATGGGTTAAAGCAATAAATTTTCATCTGACTGAAATTTTTTCCTGGCAAAAATCAATGCCAGCAATTCCCTAAAATGTGGCGTAGTGGGGGCACACACTCTTTTTTCCTCAATAAATACAATAAACAACATTATACAGCATACAAATCAATTCTAAATAGCCTCTAAGGAGAGACAGACAAAGCATAAAAAGAATGCAAAACCTGAACATAAAGGTACATAAAAGGGTGGTGGGGTGGGGTGTAGTCTTGATTCTGGGGGGGTCTGGGGGTGCTCCCCCAGAACATTTTTTTAAAGACCAAGTCAAATTTTGTGTATTCTGGTGAATTTTAATGGGTATGAAGCCCTCTGAAACAAAGAAAACTCACTTCAATCTGTAAGTAAAACACAGTATTGTTGATGGGGGGTCTGGGGGTGCTCCCCCAGAATTTTTTTAAAAAAGCAACTCAATTTTGTATATTCTGGTGAATTTTAATGGGTATGAAGCCCTCTGAAACAATGAAAACTCACTTCAATCTGTGAAGTAAACACAGTATTGTTGATGGGGGTCTGGGGGTTCTCCCCAGAATTTTTTTAAAAAGCAACTCAATTTTGTATATTCTGGTGAATTTTAATGGGTATGAAGCCCTCTGAAACAAGAAAACTCACTTCACTATGGGGGGTCTGGGGGATCTCCCACAGAATTTTTTAAAGAGCAAGTCGAATTTTGTATATTCTGGTGAATTTTAATGGGTATGAAGCCCACTGAAACAAGAAAAGTCACTTCAATCTGTGAAGTAAAACACACTATTGATTATGGGGGGTATGGGTATGAAGTCTTCTGAAACAAAGAAAACGCACTTCAAACTGTCAAGTAAAAATGCTTTGTCTTCTGTAGTATTTTGATTTGTTCTAATCCGGTGAATGCACCAAATGGGTGCTGTGTCCGTGTACAGTCAATAAATACAAAATTAGGGCCTAAAGCAACTGACAACGTTGTTCTGTTGTGCACAAAGTAACATGTCACCAGTTTTGAAAACGCATGCGCACTGAGAAACTCAAAACTGGCTTATTCACATTTAATCTGTAAAATGCTCTCACTCCTAAAACAAACTGGGGCTGCAACTAACGATTATTTTAGTAATCGATTAATCTTTTTTTTTTTTTTTTTTTTTTTTACATGTGAGTTTTGCCATTATTTCTTGAAGTTTATTATTAAAAGGCCTTTATCACGCAACATCAACGTTTGACCTTGTAAAAGTTATGATGTTATATTCTCATCAAAAACATACCTCGAATAATGTTTTATTTTGAGAGATTTCCATCAGGTTTCATCCGATTATGAGCATTTTTAGATGCCTACAGAAACTATCTCAACCACTGACAACATATTACAGCAAGAGTCCACAAAAGTATTTTAAAGGCCTGACTAAAGTGTAATATGTGATCTTTAATAAGTTATTTTCATGAAAAAGACACAAATGTGCAGTTTACTGCATTTTATTTTTTGTGTAAAACACAGCTTAGATGTGGTTTGACCGAAACAAATTGTCATTAAACTTAACCAGTTGTATATAATTCTCGTTTTACATTACTTAGTCCACATTTCATTTACTTATGTTTATATTAGTTGTGCATATACTCTGAATAATTTACCGTTAAATTTCACGATCTTTCATTTGGCTAAAAATTACTCGCACCAACCCTTTTGTAGTTGCACACTCAAATCTCGTTTAATGGAAATTACAATGACAATAAAGGCGATTCGATTCTTTCTGGATTATTATTATTAATATATAAATAAAATAAATAAATTATAATTCGTAATACATTTGGACTCTTTTGACGTACAACAAACACTAAGCCATTATTTATTATACAGAAACATGGCACACAAACTGTGCTGGAGATGCCGAACATGCTTAATGCTAACTTTATCATTGAAAACTGCCATAGACATGCTAACGCTTAGCATCGGTCCCGTTTTTAAGTTATAAAATACATCTATCAACTGTTTTAGAAGACCATAACAGGTCGGTTAATATAAAAAAGGTAAATATTACTCACAGACATATGCTCTTTAGGGTTTTAGCATGGGAAAATTAAGATAAAGCGGACAAACCATCGCAAGCAGAGTCAGATCATTGCCTCATTGTTTCAAAAGCAAAGCCACGCCTCCGCTCCTACTTGGGGAGGTGTCTGCCACTGTTCCGGACACAGACAGAGAGGAGAAGGGACCGTGGCTCATAGCACAAGCAGTAAACAGAGCGGAGGAGGAGTGAAAATTCACACAGTCCCTTCCTCCGCAGTCCCACTGACATTGCTGCTGTTTTGATTAGCGCAGGAATGGGATGTTGCTTTGACAGTGATGGACTATCATATTTCGGCCCCAAAAACACGCATGGACACCAACGTGCGACCGACGCTGTATGTGTGGGTTAAATCTTCCAAATGAATGACGGAAATCCGTCCGCGGTGACGGAGAACTTAACCCCCATGAACAAGTTGCAAACTTGGTAATTTAAAGGACATATCATACGTTATTTAATGTCCTGGTTTGCAAGTATTCATGATTGTAAGTGTATCCGTGCACATTGCTCTGAAAACGTGTGATTGCTGACGCATTTTATTGATAATTCTACTGACGGAGAAACTGAAGCCTTTTGAACCACTGAATGAAGATGAAGCAATTGTGTTGAAATGGTTCAGTTTTTGAAGCAATTAAATACGGCAACACGTGCTGGCCAGTCTTTAACATAGCACTTGCATGGAACAATTGATTTGTGAAAAATAATACAAAAATATATTAACAAAACCCATAAATACATAAAATACAGGGTAACAGAAAAAAGGGAAAAAAACTTGTTTCCATTGTGGCCCAAAAAATACTCAAAGGCAAAAATACATTCATACTCATACATAAAACCCATAAGACTTAATAAAATAAAAATATATAGTATTTTTTAATTTTTTCTCAATAATAAATAAATTGATTGTTCTCTGGTTGAGCCAATTGTTGGAATAAAAACTGTCTGACCCTGTTTTTAAAAAGAGGCTTCGATTCACAAACTCTAATTTGACGAGACGGACCATCAAATAGTTTAGCTCCAGTGTACTTGAAGGACGAAGCCCCACAGAGCTTCACCTGAGGAATGACCAGAGACAAGGTACTCGACCGAGTATTAATATTGTGCTGTGTGTGTAAATTTAAAAGAAGTGACCAAGTAATTTGGGGCTTGTTAATTCACTATATTAAACATATGATTTAATTTTAATTGTTGAACTCTGAGCTCAACAGGAAAACATACTGACTATTCTAAATTCGGCCAGGCCTATGAAAGCGCATGATCCAAGGCTGTGAAATGAAAATTGTGAAATTCGAGGAAAATTCGCAGGGGGTAGATTGTAGAATATTAAAAAAAAAAAATCAGGATAAAATATCAATAACATACCTAATAATAAAAAGCCACACATTCTTGTGTAAATTCCTGTAAATCCACTCAAAGCCACGTCTTTTTTTTCCCATGAAAAAAGTCTACATTAATAAAAACTAATTTACATTGTTGTGTAAATTCATGTAGCCTAAACATTCAAAGCCACAATGTCTTTTTTCAATCAAAGAAAGTCTAGATTAATGAAAGGAAAAAAAGGCACATAATCTTTTCTGAAATCCTGTTTGAACAGCCCAATGTTTATTTTCCAGAGAGAGAAAAAATTCTTACCAGTTCGCTTTTCCCGTTTATCTTTCAGGTGTTGATGAAGCCAGCAACAATTCCACGGATTCTTGTCCTTATCAAAACATCTTTCTCGCCATCTTCGCTCTGTCTCATGTCGCTCCGTGACACAGACATGCTGCAAAATTCTTCTTTTAAAAACTTGACAGTTCTAAAAGTTTGTGATGTCCACATGCTACATTCAGCTAGCTTCGCACAGGAGCCACACAGCGTCACCGCAGCAACCAACCAGTCCCGCTTTACGACAACTGTCGTAACAGCCAGGTTTTGAGTGGCATTTATTTTCCTCAAAACTGCGCGGATCCGAGGAAAATGATTTCTATCTGTAACACACAGATCAGTGTCCGTGGACTTATAAAACTTGCATGATGTCGTAAAAACAGAATGCTTTGTGATAAATACGAGGTCTGTCCGTAAAGTATAGGTCCTTTTTATTTTTTTCAAAAACTATATGGATTTCATTCATATGTTTTTACGTCAGACATGCTTGAACCCTCGTGCGCATGCGTGAGTTTTTCCACGCCTGTCGGTGACGTCATTCGCCTGTGAGCACTCCTTGTGGGAGGAGTCGTCCAGCCCCTCGTCGGAATTCCTTTGTCTGAGAAGTTGCTGAGAGACTGGCGCTTTGTTTGATCAAAATTTTTTCTAAACCTGTGAGACACATCGAAGTGGACACGGTTCGAAAAATTAAGCTGGTTTTCGGTGAAAATTTTAACAGGCTGATGAGAGATTTTGAGGTGATACTGTCGCTTTAAGGACTTCCCACGGTGCGAGACGTCGCTGCAGCGCTCTCAGGCGCCGTCGTCAGCCTGTTTCAAGCTGAAAACCTCCACATTTCAGGCTCTATTGATCCAGGACGTCGTGAGAGAACAGAGAAGTTTCAGAAGAAGTCGGTTTCAGCATTTTATCCGGATATTCCACTGTTAAAGGAGATTTTTTTAATGAAAGACGTGCGGACGGATTGCAGCGTCGGCTCGCAGCCGCCGCGACGCTCCGCCACAGGAAAAACACCTCTGTTGGAAGCCTTAAGGACAAGTTGGAACATGTCCAGCTGTTAAACAATTTCTCATATACTCACTCCACTGAAAGCCATCAAAAGCCGCCTGGATTTTACAAATGGTTATCAACACGGAGGTGTTTTTCCTGTGCCGCCGCACCGCGCCGGCTGCGTCCCGACGCGCGGACCCGTCCGCACGTCTTTCATTAAAAAAATCTCCTTTAACAGTGGAATATCCGGATAAAATGCTGAAACCGACTTCTTCTGAAACTTCTCTGTTCTCTCACGACGTCCTGGATCAATAGAGCCTGAAATGTGGAGGTTTTCAGCTTGAAACAGGCTGACTGACGGCGCCTGAGAGCGCTGCGCGACGTCTCGCACCGTGGGAAGTCCTTAAAGCGACAGTATCACCTCAAAATCTCTCATCAGCCGTTAAAATTTTCACTGAAAACCAGCTTAATTTTTCGAACCGTGTCCACTTCGATGTGTCTCACAGGTTTAGAAAAAATTTTGATCAAACAAAGCGCCAGTCTCTCAGCAACTTCTCAGACAAAGGAATTCCGACGAGGGGCTGGACGACTCCTCCCACAAGGAGTGCTCACAGGCGAATGACGTCACCGACAGGCGTGGAAAAACTCACGCATGCGCACGAGGGTTCAAGCATGTCTGACGTAAAAACATATGAATGAAATCCATATAGTTTTTGAAAAAAATAAAAAGGACCTATACTTTATTGACAGACCTCGTATACTTGTGTTATAATGTGACTGTGCCATCATAAAATACTGTATGTAAGAGAGACATAAATTGTGAAATGTTTGCTCAACTAGGGACTGTTATGACCATAGTATGTACAAAATGAAGGGGATTTGGGGGCTTCAAAGTTTTTCATTTAAAAACAAGATCATTTCAGCAGTGTCTGTTCCTCTTCTCTCCAGTTGTGGATAAGACTCACACGGGAACAGAAGCTGCTGGCAGATGAAGATAGATTTCGTCCAGCTTGTAAAAAGTTGGATAAACCACTGCCTGCATCTTCGCTAACTCTCCTTGCAAATTTACTGCAGAAAATGGTTCTGGGGAGCATGAGCACGGCTAAAACCCTTCAGCTTCTGGGGGGTGAAGCCCCCGACCAGGGCCCTCTTCATCCCGAGCCATTTTAAGCATTTTTCATTATTTGTCTCTTACATGCCGGGAGATGAGCTCACTGAAATACTTTGGAATCATGGACGTGAGATGGTGCTACAGCACTGGCGCTGATATAACGTGAAGTTATGTGCTGACGTGGACTGTGTTACAACACTTACAGCAACGATAAACCACTCACAATGTGCTCATAGTACATGTGGTACACTGTGAGTCAGTTGTAACTACAGAAATTATTATAAGAGATGTACGATGTTCTACTTGTAGAATCATATATACGAGGTCTGTTAGAAAAGTATCCGACCTTTTTATTTTTTTCAAAAACCATATGGATTTGAATCACGTGTGATTGCATCAGCCAAGCTTGAACCTTCGTGCGCATGCGTGAGTTTTTTCACGCCTGTCGGTTGCGTCATTCGCCTGTGAGCAGGCTTTGTGTGAGCAGTGGTCCACCCCTCTCGTCGTTTTTTTATTGCGAATAAATGTCTGAACGATTTGGAGCTTTGCTGCATCAATTTTTTTCCAGAAACTGTGAGAGACCTCCAGGTGGACACCGTTCGGAAAATTAATATGGCTTTCAGGGACGATTTTATGGGGATTACACAGATTAAGGAGTGATTACTGCCGCTTTAAGGACGGCCCACAACTGCTGAGAGCGCGGCGCGCTCCCAGCGCCGATCGACAGGCTCAGAACCCCGCTGAAACAACCAGATCATTTCCAACGTGAAGGCTTTGTTGATCCGGGACCTCGTCTGACTTTCACAAAAAGGCAGAAGCTGTGGACATCAGCACTTTTTCGGCACATTCCACTGTTACAGGAGTTTTTTTCATGGAAAGAAAAGCGGAGGGACGCGCCACGGAGCCGTTCATTACGCGGCACAAAACCACCTCCGTGTTGGTCTCACAGGACGGCTTTCAGGTGGATTTCAGAACAGCTGTCTTGCTTTTCAGTCGTGTGATTATCCGAGAAATTGTGCATGAGGCTGGACATGCCAGAACATGTCCTGTGAGGCTTCATCATGTCGTTGCTTTGATGCCATGCAGGCTCCTAGCCGCGGACCGCGCCGGAACTTCCTCCTGCACGTCTGTACTCAATGGTGCCGAAAACAAGTGCTGATGTCCACGTCTTTCCGCAATTCCTTGCTGAGTCAGACATGACATAACCGGATCAAGACAGCGTCCAGTTTAGAAATGAACGGCACATTCCACTGTTACAGGAGCTTTTTGTCATGGAAAGAAGAGCGGAGGAATTCGCGCTATCACGGTGGAGCCGCATGGGCGCAAAGCACGCCGTGATATGAAGCCTCACAGGACATGTTGTGGCGTGTCCAGCTCATGAATCAATTGCTTGGATAGTCACACGACTGAAAAATCCGACGAGAGGGTGGACCACTGCTCACACAAGCCTGCTCACAGGCGAATGACGCAACCGACAGGCGTGAAAAAACTCACGCATGCGCACGAAGGTTCAAGCTTGGCTGATGCAATCACACGTGATTCAAATCCATATGGTTTTTGAAAAAAATAAAAAGGTCGGATACTTTTCTAACAGACCTCGTATACAAGTGCAGTAGGGAGAGAAACCAGCATCAGCCTCTTGCCTCCTGGTTCAAGTCTGCTACATGGACCAGAAACTGGGAAATGTGCCCTGACCTGGACCATATTCCCACCTGAGATCACAGGTCCACACTTATGACCAGATCAAATTCTCTACTCTACTGGTGAAAGTCCTGTCAGTGCGCTTTCATCATCAAGCTAACTGCCCTTTGGGAGGACACCATGGAGAGGAGGCCTCTGAACATAAGAAGCTGCACTATGCTGACCTGGTAGCGTGAAGTTGC
>NW_021820340.1:0-45374 GCF_901001135.1 Rhinatrema bivittatum
CAAATTCGAAGATTAACACTCCAAGAGATCGAATCCATTCTTAAAAGGCAGAAACCTTCCAGCCACCCATCAGACAACATACCCTCCAAGCTACTGCTACTTATCCCAAACATAATCTCCGGACCCTTAACCAACATCATAAACTGCTGCTTAACCACAGGATTCTACCCAGATAGTCTAAAAAACGCGTCCCTTAAACATAGAAACATAGGAAACATAGAAATGACGGCAGAAAGAAGACCAAATGGCCCATCCAGTCTGGCCAGCAAGCTTCCCTCATTTCTTCTCCCATACTTATCTGTTTCTCTTAGGCTCTTGGTTCTAATTCCCTTCCACCCCGCCATTAAGTAGAGAGCGGTGATGGAGCTGCATCCAAGTGAAATATCTAGCTGATTAGTTAGAGGTAGTAGGGGTAGTAACCGCCCGCACATAAGCAAGCTACACCATGGCTTATTTGTTTTTACCCCAGATTATGTTATACAGCCCTTATTGGTTGTTATCTTCTCCCTGCCATTGAAGCAGAGAGCTATGCTGGATATGCATCGAAAGTGAAGTATCAGGCACATTTGGTTTGGGTTAGTAACCACCGTAACAAGCCAGCTACTCCCCGCTTTGTGAGTGTGAATCCTTTTTTTCTTCTCCCCTGCCGTTGAAGTTATGCTGGATATGCGTGAAGTATCAGTTTTTTTTTCCCCTGCCGTTTGAAGCAGAGAGCTATGCTGGAAATTCGTGATGTATCAGTCTTTCTCCCATGCCGTTGAAGCAGAGAGCCATGCTGGATATGCGTCGAGAGTGAAGTATCAGGTACATTTGGTTTGGGTAGTAGACCGCCGTAACAAGCCAGCTACTCCCCGCTTTGTGAGTGCGAACCCTTTTTTCTTCTCCCCTGCCATTTAAGCAGAGAGCTCTGCTGGATGTGTGAAGTAACAGTTTTTCTTTTCCCCTGCTGTTGAAGCAGGAACTATGCTGGATATGCATTGAAAGTGAAGTATAAGAATGGAGTGATCAAGCTAGTTGAAAGGCATCAGGAATAGAGGAAGGTGGAGGTAGTAATTTGGATATTTGGTTTGGGGGTAGTAACCGCTGTAACAAGCCAGCTACTCCCGTCTTTGTGAGTGGCAAATCCTTTTTTCCACATTTCCTCTTGCTGTTGAAGCTTAGAATGATGTTGGAGTCACAGTAACCATGTGTCTGTTTATTGACTAAGGGTATTGTCTCCAGGCAGTAGCCATCATTCTGGCGAGTCACCCACTCTTCATTGGCGGCCTCTTGACTTTATGGATCCACAGTGTTTATCCCACGCCCCTTTGAAGTCCTTCACAGTTCTGGTCTTCACCACTTCCTCCGGAAGGGCATTCCAGGCATCCACCACCCTCTCCGTGAAGAAATACTTCCTAACATTGGTTCTGAATCTTCCTCCCTGGAGCTTCAAATCGTGACCCTGGTTCTGCTGATTGTTTTCTTATGGTAAGAAAAAAATCAGCAGAACCAGGGATCACTCCTCAAGAAACATAATTTAGACCCTGGTGTACTAGCTAATTTCCGCCCCATCTCGAATCTACCATTTTTAGCCAAACTCACAGAGAAATTGGTCAACATCCAGCTTTCGGATTATTTAAAAGATCACAATTTACTTTTCCCTTCCCAATATGAGTTCCGCCAAATCTCGCAGCACAGAAACACTACTCATATCTCTAACAGACCACATTATTATGGGTCTAGACAAAGGACACTCCTTTCTCTTAATCCTTTTAGACATCTCGGCGGCCTTCGACACCGTCAACCACTCCATCCTCCTTAATCGCCTTTCAGACATAGGCATATCAGGAACAATCCACAATTGGTTCAAGTCTTTCCTCAGTAACAGAAGTTTTAAAGTCAAAATCAACAATAAAGAATCACCATCTCCAAATTCCTCTCTTGGTGTACCACAAGGTTCTTCCCTATCACCCACTCTTTTCAATATTTACCTCCTCCCCCTTTGCCAACTGTTAACAAGTCTTAACCTCATTCACTACATCTATGCGGACGATGTTCAGATTCTGATTCCCATAACAGAATCTATTAACAAATCCCTTTCACTCTGGAACAACAGCCTACAAGCCATCACTAATCTCCTCAACAGTCTAAATTTGGTCCTCTTTGCTTCTAAGACTGAACTCCTCTTCATTTCCTCCAACCAAGATAACCTCCCGTCTCAGACCCATCACAACCACCTTTTCACCCACACTCACGTAAGAGCCCTTGGAGTAATTATCGACAACCGCCTTAACCTAAAGAATATGATCAAAACCACAACCAAAGATTGCTTCTACAGACTACAGGTGTTAAAAAGACTCAAACCTCTCCTATATTTCCATGACTTTAGGACGGTCCTTCAATCCTTGATATTTGCCAAAATAGACTACTGCAGCGCTCTCTTCACAGGCTACCCAGCTCAACAACCAAGCCCTACAGATGATTACAGAACGCCGCAGCTAGAATTTTGACAAGCACCAACCGGAGAGACCATATTACACCCATCCTCCGAAACCTACACTGGTTACCAGTCAATCACAGGGTTCTACACAAATCTCTAACTTTAATTCACAAATCTATTCATAATCTCCTCCATCTCGACCTCGAATTCCCATTCAAACTCCATACTTCTAACAGACCAATGAGAGAAACCTACAAAGGAGCACTACAAGCCCCGCCAACTAAAGCCACACGACTCATCTCGACCAGGGACCGAGCTTTTTCTACAGCAGGACCAGCCATCTGGAACCACCTCCCCGCAGAACTCAGACTGGAACCTTGCCTGCTAACATTTAAGAAAAAACTCAAAACTTGGCTGTTCATATAAGCCTTCCCTGATCCATCAGACTCTCACTAGATAACTAATCCGCTCATTAATATGGAACTCCGCTCCTCCAATATTCACCTCTTTTACTAGTTACCTACCCTAATAAGTTAACTGGCTCTAGACCAGACTCGGACATGAATCACTGTATTTAATACCTTCTTAAGGCCTTTCTTCTTCCAGCTGAATCAGCTTTCCAAGTTCATGGTCCTTGTTTTATGTACTTTTTACTTTTATACTTTTTGCTTTCTTCTGATTATAAAAGTTGTTCCTTATGTTATATTTATCTACCCCCTGTTCGATGTAAACCGACCTGATATGGTATTCATCCTTGAAGGTCGGTATAGAAAAATGTTAAATAAATAATGTTAAATTATGGCCCGGTCCCCACTCCTTCCTGTCAGCTTTTTTTTTTTTTTTTTTTAAGTGTTCGGTGGCCTTCACTCTCTTTCTCGCTCTTAGAAATATAGAACATGATGTCACATAAAGCCCATATGGCCCATCCAGTCTGCCCATCTACACATCTGCATAGCTTTACAATCTGTTCCTCTTGCTCACAAATCTTTCCATACTTCTCCTGAGCTTTCTTGAATTCTGTCTCCGGCTCTTCTCAATGAATGTTGTATGAGTATTGATATATCTGTGCATTTTGATCTCTGATGTTTTCTCTCTATTCCTTCCTTCCACAGTCTGACCTCCCCTATTACACATGGCAAGAGGTCCCAAGCCCGTATTGTCCAGATCCAGAAGGAACATCAAATCTGCATTCACAAAAAAGAACTGACAGAGCTGGACATCTACCACCGCATTTGCGTTTCAAGAACTACATGGTGGCCATGGTCAACAAGTCTCTGCTGCCAATCCGCTTCCAGTTGCCACTGCTGGGAGACACAGTCTTCTACACTCGTGGCCTCAAATACAATTTCCAGCTTATCTTCTTCTGGGGTCCAGGCTCTCTGTTTGAGAATGAGTGGAGCTTGAAGAGTGAGTACAAGCGTGTGGGGAATCGACTGGAACTGGCTGAGAAGCTAGGCTCCCGCATTCTGTGGACAGGCATAGCCAATTTGCTGTTGTGCCCACTCATCCTCATCTGGCAGATCCTTTATGCCTTTTTCAGCTACACAGAGATCCTGAAACGGGAGCCTGGCAGCCTGGGGGCACGCTGCTGGTCACTCTATGGACGTTGCTACCTGCGCCACTTCAATGAACTAGATCATGAGCTGCACTCCCGCCTCAGCAAAGGCTATAAGCCTGCCTTCAAGTACATGAACTGCTTTCTGTCACCGCTTCTTACCATTGTGGCCAAGAACGTGGCTTTCTTTGCAGGCTCCATTTTAGCTGTCCTGATTGCACTCACCGTCTATGATGAGGATGTACTGGCTGTAGAACATGTGCTAACTATGGTCACTCTGTTGGGTGTGTGCATCACCATCTGCAGGTGAGGAGTCCTCTGCTCAGTAAGCAGTCTGTATCTTTTCAATAAATAGTCTTGCTAGTCACAGTACTGTAAACTTATTATTTTGGGAGTATTCTGCCTGTTTTCTCCTCACCTATTTAAGATAGCTCAGATGGATTTACATGAAGAACAAACAAATATGAATGATTCCAAATTACCTGAATCAACTGCTAATAATAAGCAGTCTGTGAATAGGAATAAAAAGAATACATTTAGTTGTCTGTGTAAAATGCCAGGGGTACAAAAAAATAAAACTGGAGAGTTAGAACATATGGCACTAAACAAAAATATAGATCAGATAAGCATCTTGGACACCTGGTGTAAAGAGGACAACCAAGGGGACACTGTGATACCAGAATACAAAATCTATCAATATAACAGAATAGACTATGCTGGTCTTGGGATGGAATAGAGTTAAGTATGATAACATTTCTGCAAGCAGCAAAGTGTACTCTGGAAATTCTATAGATAGAAATTATGTGTGTGACGGGGAAGAGTTTAGCAAGGGCGTTATACTATCATGCACCTGACCAGAATTGGGGAAACAACTTGTGAAGTACTAATAGAGATGGGATGCTGTAGAATATAAAAATTTCAAAATAAATAAATAGACAAATTGAAAACACAATAATGTAAGATTTCAGTTATCCCAGTATTGAATGAGTGAACGTCTTATCAAGACATTCTAGGTGCCATAAATCACCATTTCTTGGAGCAGTTGGACCTGGAATCAGCGAGAGAGAGGGGGAGGCTACTTTTAGGTATATTTATTTAGTTATTATTTGATTTAAATTATGCTTTTCATGGAATTCAAAGTGGATCACATTCAGGTACTATAGATATTTCCCTGTACCCAGGGGGTTCATAATTTAAGTTTGTACCTGAGACAATGGAGAGTGAAGTGATGTGCCCAAGGTCACAAGGAGTGGCAGCAGGAGTTGAACGGTGGTTTCCTTGCTTCATAGCCCACTGCTCTAACCATTAGACTATTCCTCCACTTTGGTACTCAGGAGAACACAAGACCTGATACAAAGGGTAATGATGGTGGAATCGCTTGGCAGTAGTAATCAGAATGCAATCAAATTCAAGATAATCACTGGAGGAAGAAGTTAGACACTGAAAGGAGCAGTTATAAAGGTTAAAAGTCTGCGTAAGGTGAGGAAACTGTTTAAAAATAAATTTTTGGAAGCCCAGAGAAAAAGTATTCCACAAGTAAAACAAAAAAAAATAGTCCAAAGAAGGCCAAATGACTATCAGCATGGCTAAATGCTGCTGTGAAAGATGCTATTAAAGCTAAAAAGGTATCCTCTAAAAATTGGAAACGAGTACTAATGAGGAAAATAGGAATAAACATGATCATTAGCAAATTGTATGTAAAACATAAGAAGTGCTGTGCTGTTTCAGACCAAAGTCCATTGAGCTCAGCATTCTGTTTGTGAAAGTGGCCTATCTGGGTTGCCTGGAAGTATTTGGTAGATCTTTATAGGTAGATCTGTTGTTCCCAGAAGTAAGATATGGAGACTCCAAAGTCTACTTGGCTAACAATTATTAATGGACTAGTCCTCCAGAAACTTATCCAAACCTTTTTTTTAACTCAGCTATACTTCTAGCCATAACTACACTGTCCAGCAACAAATTTCCTATTTATTTTTGTATTTATATGCTTCCTTATCCATGGTTCTAAACTGTTCACAGAATAAAACATCACAGAATAAAACATTCATAAAATTCAAAATAATACAAACAACATAAAAATGATTAAAACTAACTTAACATTTCTAAGACTGTTTGTAAATACTATAATTAGCTTAATTGTGTGTTGACTGAAAAAATAGTTTCTCCAGTTTGTTTTAAATTTGCAACCTGCTAGTTCCATGAAATGTTTTCTACATAAGAACATATGAAATGCCATGATGGGTTAGACTAAGGTCCATCGAGCCCAGCATCCTGTCTCTGACAGTAGCCGGTCCAGATAACAAATACCTAGTATATCCCAAAATAGATTTCCTCTTTATCCAGCCAGAGTAGTTCAGATGCATGGATTATATCTGCCAAACAGGAGATGGTGACAGAGACTAAAACGCTTGCTGACATCACCCCATATAGGCTCCCATGCTGACCTCAACCTGCCAGTATTCTTTCCATACCTGGGAACGTTTGATTTCTAGTCACCCTGAGATTGTCATGGATTAATAGTTGAGGTGGGGAGGGGACGCAATAACTTCTTGACACTCACATACACGTGCTCTTCAACACACATACACACTAGCTTACTGCCGAGTTTTCTCGTCTCATTTCAGATATGATTTCTTCTTGTATTCTGCTCAAAAGGAGGCAATATGAACAACATTTGGTCTCCTTCTTTACATAGAGGCAGTAGTTCTGGTCGCAATCCAATAGTGGGGTCAAAGTTGGCATTCAATTTATTTTGTGTTCTCCAAGAAGGAGGGATCTTTTTGCTTTATTATAGACTTGAAATAAGTCAACAAGGCCCTAAAAGTACCTCACTTCAGGATGGAGACTTTGAAATTGTTCATAGTGGCAGTGAGATATGGAGAATTCCTAACATCCTTGGAAGAGAAGGGCACATAGCTGCACATTCCCATCAAAGAAAGTCACCAGAAATAACTTTTCTTTGTTGTATTGGGAGGCCATTTTCAGTTTTGAGCCCTTTCTTTTGGATTGGCCACCACCCAAAGGACCTTTTCCAAGATTATGGTAGTAGTTGTAGTAGTTGTATCGAGAAGGAATTTTGGTTCATCCTTATCTGGAGGATTGGTTAATCTGTGCAAAGTCGGCCCAGGAAAGCAAGACAGTGACCACCAGGGTGGTTCAGTTGCTGCAGGAACTGAGTTGGGTAATAAACTTTCAAAGAGCAAGTTGCAACCTTCTCAGTCCCTGGAGGCTTGTTTTAACATAAAGAAAGGCTGCATCCAGTTAGTGATGCAGAGGATCTAGAAACCGTAAGGTCAAGTGTGTTTTTTATTAGACACTGGGACACACCCTCTGTTTGATTCGACACGTTACGGAATGGTTAAGGTCCCTGGGCTGGGTGATAAACCTAACAAAGAGCCACCTGCAGCTGTCTCAGTCATTGGAGTATCTGGGGGCTTGATTTGATACCCGGTTAGGCAAGGTGTTCCTTACCTTGGAGAGAGTGGTCAAGTTGCAGGCTCAAGTTTTAGCAAGTTTTAACTGCTGAATCTGTCAGAGTTTGGGATTATTTACAGGTTCTAGGTTCCATGGCATTTATGCTGGAGTTGATTCCATGGGCGTTTGCTCGCATGCGACCTCTCCAGAAGGTGCTTTTTTCCAGTTGAAATCCGTTATCAGAGGAGTTTCAGCTACCATTACCACTCCAGAGGGAATCCAGATCCAGTCTCTCATGGTGGCTGTTGTGTTCCAGTTTGGAGAAAGGGGTGGAGCTGGAGGTCCTGGACTGGGTGATAGTGACTACAGAATGCCAGCCTCAGTGGTTGAAGAGAGCGGTATGTCAGGGATTGGTGACTCAAGGTCAGTGGATGCCGGTAGAATTGTCCTAGTTGATCAACTGACTGGAAACGAGAGGTTCGCAGGGAGTTACTTGCCTTCCTTCGACAGATTCGGGGGCTTGTGGTGCAAGTGTTCTCAGACAGACAATGCAACAACAGTGGCTTACATCAGTCGTCAGGGCGGAACAAAGAGTCAGCTAGTGGTTCTGGAGCTCTTTTGGTGGAAAAAATCTGGCAATACTAGCAGCTTCTAACAGGGCAGGAGTGGACAACGTGCAGGCGGATTATCTCAGCAGACAGCAGCTGGACCTGGGGGAAAGGGAGCTGTCAACGGAGGCCTTCGCCCTCATTCGGCACAGGTGGGGCAAGCCCCAGTTCGATCTGAGGGCAACTTGAGGAAATGCAAAGACTGTCAGGATTTTCAGCTGCAGGAGGGAATTCAGCTTCAAAGGAATTGATGCTCTAGTGCAGCCGTGGCCAGTGAGACTTCTGCTGTATGTATTCTGTGGCCGTTCACAGGGCAGGTGTTACATCGCATCGAACAACATCCAGGAATAAACATCCTAGTGGTGCCAGAATGGCCGTGCCATCTGAATCTGGTTCAACTAGCAGTAGATGGTCCTGTCCAATTAAGTCACCTGCAGAGGTTACTTCGCCAAGGGCCCATTTTTTCGGAACAGGCAGATCGCCTCTGTCTAGTGGCCTGGCTTTTGAGAGGTGGCACTTTCACTTGAAAGAGTATTCAGAACCAGTGATTACTACTGTACTTCAGGTCATCTACTTCTCTGGTGTATATCTGAGTGTGGCACTTGTTTGAGTCATGTTGTGGGGTCCACAACATTGATCCTTTGGAGGTGGATGTTGCCCAGATCTTGGCCTTTTTGCAAAATGGCTTGTCAAAGGGATTAGCCTATAATTCTCTTCGAGTACAGGTATCAGCCTGATATTGTATGTTTTCTTAAAGGGGCGCAAAGCATTTGTGCCCTCGGATTAGTAGGATGTGTCCATCATGGAACCTTAATCTTGTTCTTAGAGTGCTTTATGGGCCTCTTTTTGAACCACTGAGAAGGGTGTCTTTAAAGGACCTCACCTTGAAGATCGTTTTCCTGGTGGCAATTTGTAAGGCTAGGCAAATTTCAGAGCTACAGGCCTTGTTGTGCAGGGATCCTTTTCTGCAGAGTTTGGACAATGGAGTCTCATTGCATACAGTTCCTTTTTGCTCAAGGTCATATCTTCTTTTCATCTCAGCCATATGGTGGAATTGCTGGCCTTTCCGCACCTGACATCAGATTCGCCACATGTGAAGGAGCTTCACCATTTGACATTTATCTGGTTCTGTTGCGGTATCTTAAAGATACGAATGACTTTTAGAAGTCGGATCATCTCTTTGTTTTATTCAGTGGAGCAAAGAGAGGTTATAAAGCTGCTAAAAGCATGTTTGCACGATAGTTGAAGGAAGCGAATATTTCGGCTTATATCTGTAAGGGTCAGCTGGTTCCAGAGGAACTGTGGGTGCATTCTCTTAGGGCGCAGGCAGCCTCTTGGGCGAAGTGCCAGCTGTTATCTCTGCAGGAGATTTGTCGAGCAGCAACACGCTCTTCATTGCACACTTTTACCAAGCATTATTGTTTGGATGTTTGGGCTCCGGAGGAAGCCACAATTGGAGAAATTGTGCTGCGTGCGGGTCTTTCGGGTTCCCGCCCAGTGTAGAGGGGCTTGTGTATATCCCAGTTGTCTGGATTGATCTGGGGTATGAACAAGAAAGGATAATTGGTTCTTACATGCTAATTTTCATTCCTGGAATACCACAGATCAGTCCAAAGACCCATCCCCATTATTTTTTGAAAGACCATTCCTGCTTCTGGATGCTGGTGATGCAGAATTTGCATAATTGTACATGGTTTAATCAGTTTTGGGTTGGAAGTTTTCATTGCCCTTGAGGTTGGGGGGTCCAAATTTATTGGGGGTTCCAACTTTGATCCTGACTCACTCTGAATGAATAAATCCTTGGTGGTTTAAATTAAACATCTTGACTTGGGTACAGGTCAATACTGAGGGATTGCAGGTGGCACTCTCGGTTTTGTAGCAGTATCTGAAAAGATTTTATTCTCTTCTTCCTTCTGTTGGTAGGGATGCAAAACCCACTTGTCTGGACTGATCTGTGTTATTCCAGGAACTAAAATTAGCAGGTTAGAACCAATTTTTCTTTAGCAGAGTACGTAGGGCACGATACTGTGACCTATAAGTAATCCCCATACTGGGTCAGACCAAGGCAGTATCCTGTTTCCAACAGTGGCCAATCCAGGCTACAAGTACCTGGCAAGTACCCAAACACTAAATAGATCCCATGCTACTGATGCCAGTAATAGCAGAGGGATCTGGAAAAGGGAACCATGACTGAGGTGATCAAACTTGCAGATGACATAAAATTATTCAAATTTGTTAAAATGGCAGTGAAATACAAGGAACTGCAGAGAGAACTTGTGAGACTCAGAGATTGGGCAACTGAATGGCAGATGAAATTTAAAATAGAAAAGTGCAAAGTGATGAACATAAGGAAAAATAATCACAAGTACAGGTACACAATGCCAGGTTCTGTATTGGGAGTCACTCAGGTAAAGGTCACTCTGGATAATATAGTGAAATCCTCGGCTCAGTGTGCAGCAGTTCTCAAAGTAAACCGAATGTTATGATATGATAGAGATATATAAAGTCAGGTAAATAGGAAATGGTTATTTACTTTTTCAAGTAGTATAAAGACCAGGGACAGTTCATGAAGCAAAGTAATTTTTCAGTCTTTGCACAATTAAGCTGTGGAATTTGTTGCTTGGTGTTGTGGTCAAGTCAAGTGGGACTAGGTCAAGTTTTTGAAAGACAGGTCCATTAACAATTATGTACAAATTGGGATCGCCACTTCTTACCTTGGTGAGTGACCAAGAGGAAATGGATATACTCATTTGGATTTAACAGGTACTTCATAGTGATGTGGATTGGCATTGTCGGAGACAAGATGCTGGATTTCATGGGCCATTGTTCTAATTAAATAGACTACAACTCATGTTTGGAACCACATATGCTCCTGCCAAAGAGGAAGGCTGTATTCCTACCAGTCTCACGGTGATGGTGCGGGAGAGGAGCGCCGTGCTCCTCTTTAGTCTCACGGTGATGGTGCGGGAGAGGGGCGCCGTGCTCCTCTTTAGTCTCACGGTGATGATGAGGAGAGGGGCGCCGTGCTCCTCTTTAGTCTCACGGTGATGATGAGGAGAGGGGTGCTGTGCTCCTCTTTAGTCTCACGGTGATGGTGCGGGAGAGGGGCGCCGTGCTCCTCTTTAGTCTCAGTGATGGTGCGGGAGAGGGGCGCCGTGCTCCTCTTTAGTCTCACGGTGATGGTGAGGAGAGGGGCGCCGTGCTCCTCTTTAGTCTCAGTGATGGTGAGGAGAGGGGCGCCGTGCTCCTCTTTAGTTTGATGATGAGGAGAGGGGCGCCGTGCTCCTCTTTAGTCTCACGGTGATGGTGAGGAGAGGGGCGCCGTGCTCCTCTTTAGTCTCACGGTGATGGTGAGGAGAGGGGCGCCGTGCTCCTCTTTAGTCTCAGTGATGGTGAGGAGAGGGGCGCCGTGCTCCTCTTTAGTCTCACGGTGATGGTGAGGAGAGGGGCGCCGTGCTCCTCTCTTTAGTCTCAGTGATGGTGAGGAGAGGGGCGCCGTGCTCCTCTTTAGTCTCAGTGATGGTGCGGGAGAGGGGCGCCGTGCTCCTCTTTAGTCTCACGGTGATGGTGAGGAGAGGGGCGCCGTGCTCCTCTTTAGTCTCACGGTGATGGTGAGGAGAGGGGCGCCGTGCTCCTCTTTAGTCTCACGGTGATGGTGAGGAGAGGGGCGCCGTGCTCCTCTTTAGTCTCACGGTGATGGTGCGGGAGAGGGGCGCCGTGCTCCTCTTTAGTCTCACGGTGATGGTGAGGAGAGGGGCGCCGTGCTCCTCTCTTTAGTCTCAGTGATGGTGAGGAGAGGGGCGCCGTGCTCCTCTTTAGTCTCAGTGATGGTGCGGGAGAGGGGCGCCGTGCTCCTCTTTAGTCTCACGGTGATGGTGAGGAGAAGGGCGCCGTGCTCCTCTTTAGTCTCAGTGATGGTGAGGAGAGGGGCGCCGTGCTCCTCTTTAGTCTCACGGTGATGGTGAGGAGAAGGGGCGCCGTGCTCCTCTTTAGTCTCAGTGATGATGAGGAGAGGGGCGCCGTGCTCCTCTTTAGTCTCACGGTGATGAGTGCGGGAGAGGGGCGCCGTGCTCCTCTTTAGTCTCACGGTGATGGTGCGGGAGAGGGGCGCCGTGCTCCTCTTTAGTCTCACGGTGATGATGAGGAGAGGGGCGCCGTGCTCCTCTTTAGTCTCACGGTGATGATGAGGAGAGGGGCGCCGTTCTTCTCTTTAGTCTCACGGTGATGTTGAGGAGAGGGGCGCCGTGCTTCTCTTTAGTCTCACGGTGATGTTGAGGAGAGGGGCGCCGTGCTTCTCTTTAGTCTCACGGTGACGGTGCGGGAGAGGGGCGCCGTGCTCCTCTTTAGTCTCACGGTGACTGATGAGGAGAGGGGCGCCGTGCTTCTCTTTAGTCTCACGGTGACGGTGCGGGAGAGGGGCGCCGTGCTTCTCTTTAGTCTCACGGTGACGGTGCGGGAGAGGGGCGCCGTGCTCCTCTTTAGTCTCACGGTGACGGGTGAGGAGAGGGGCGCCGTGCTCCTCTTTAGTCTCACGGTGATGGTGAGGGAGAGGGGCGCCGTGCTCCTCTTTAGTCTCACGGTGATGGTGCGGGAGAGGGGCGCCGTGCTCCTCTTTAGTCTCACGGTGATGGTGCGGGAGAGGGGCGCCGTGCTCCTCTTTAGTCTCACGGTGATGGTGCGGGAGAGGGGCGCCGTGCTCCTCTTTAGTCTCACGGTGATGGTGCGGGAGAGGGGCGCCGTGCTCCTCTTTAGTCTCACGGTGATGGTGAGGGAGAGGGGCGCCGTGCTCCTCTTTAGTCTCACGGTGATGGTGCGGGAGAGGGGCGCCGTGCTCCTCTTTAGTCTCCCGGTGATGGTGCGGGAGAGGGGCGCCGTGCTCCTCTTTAGTCTCACGGTGATGGTGAGGGAGAGGGGCGCCGTGCTCCTCTTTAGTCTCACGGTGATGATGAGGAGAGGGGCGCCGTGCTCCTCTTTAGTCTCACGGTGATGGTGAGGAGAGGGGCGCCGTGCTCCTCTTTAGTCTCACGGTGATGGTGCGGGAGAGGGGCGCCGTGCTCCTCTTTAGTCTCACTGGTGATGATGAGGAGAGGGGCGCCGTGCTCCTCTTTAGTCTCACGGTGATGATGAGGAGAGGGGCGCCGTGCTTCTCTTTAGTCTCACGGTGATGGTGCGGGAGAGGGGCGCCGTGCTCCTCTTTAGTCTCACGGTGATGATGAGGAGAGGGGCGCCGTGCTCCTCTTTAGAGCAGGAGTGGGGCGCCGTGCTCCTCTTTAGTCTCACGGTGATGATGAGGAGAGGGGCGCCGTGCTCCTCTTTATTGCAGGAGAGGGGCGCCGTGCTCCTCTTTAGTGCAGGAGTGGGGCGCCGTGCTCCTCTTTAGTCTCACGGTGATGATGAGGAGAGGGGCGCCGTGCTCCTCTTTAGAGCAGGAGTGGGGCGCCGTGCTCCTCTTTAGTCTCACGGTGATGGTGCAGGAGAGGGGCGCCGTGCTCCTCTTTAGTCTCACGGTGATGGTGCGGGAGAGGAGCGCCGTGCTCCTCTTTAGTCTCACGGTGATGGTGAGGAGAGGGGCCTCTTTAGTCTCATGGTGATGGTGCGGGAGAGGGGCGCCGTGCTCCTCTTTAGTCTCACGGTGATGGTGCGGGAGAGGGGCGCCGTGCTCCTCTTTAGTCTCACGGTGATGGTGCGGGAGAGGGGTGCCGTGCTCCTCTTTAGTCTCACGGTGATGGGGCAGGAGAGGGGCGCCGTGCTCCTCTTTAGTCTCACGGTGATGGTGCAGGACAGGAGGGCTGTGCTCCTCTTGATCTTGCAGTGATCATGCAGGAGAGCAGTGCTGTATTCTTACAGATTTTGCAGGTGAGCAGTGCTGTCTGCTTGCCAGCATTGCAGTGATTGTGCAAATGAGTCGCATAGCTTTGTTGACAGTGTGACCATGATTACAGCTGTTGTATCACAAGTGAAGGAGATGAATACATTTCATTGTAACTCTGCAGACTGATGCTTCTCTCTTGTAATGCCTGCAGGTCCTTCATCCCAGACCAACACCTGGTATTTTGTCCAGAGCAGCTGTTGAAAGTGATCCTGGCACACATCCATTACATGCCCGACCATTGGCAAGGCAACGCCCATCGTTATGAGACCCGGGATCAGTTTGCACAACTTTTCCAGTACAAAGCCGTAAGTCCTGCACCCTCCCAGCACCTCTCCCCTTTTTCAAGCTACAGCTGAAACTTCTCCCAGCACCTTTCCCTTCCTCAAGCTAGAACTCAAGCTGTATTGAAGAGTATAGGATTATCATAGCAAAAGAGCACCCCAACAATGACAGCACAGCACCCAGTCCAGCAGGGATATATCACAATCTTCTTGTGTGTTCTTTGTGAAAATCAAAGAATACATTGAGGATAGTTTACAAAAAGCCTGCATAATAAACTTAGCAACACTGCATGTAAATTGCATTAATTTTCAAAGCGGACTTAGCATATTCCACCAAATCTCCCTGCAAAAGTTACACCTGCTAAAGAATCTGCAGAAATTGTTCATGAAAATTTAGATGCATGCTTTCCAAATTCCCAAAATATGCATGTTAGTCTAAAGTCTTCCCAATCACCTTGAGGAATGCCTCTGCTCAGTTCTGCACAAATACAATATATTCAGATAAGTTTATCTGGATACGGGGCAGCCAGTTTTGTAAAGGCCATTTCTGCATGTAAATTCTTTTCTTCATGGACAAGCAGGACGATACTTGGCCACACAAGTGGATGATGTCATCTGATGATGCTTAGATGGAAAAGCTCTCTGAGTTCTGGAAATCCCAAAAAGGTTTGTATGAGTAGTATCTGTTCTTCTCACCCAGTGCCACCACACATTTTGTCTTGGTCTATTTTCTTCTGCTAGAGCAAAGGGACTGTTATTACGTGTGTTTTAGTGGATCCTTGGGTGCTGTGGAGATGACCACGCCCACGGGGAGGAGCCCAGTGAGGAGCCACAGCACTGGGCTAGACTCTATACACAAAACACCGGAATTGAACTTTTTATTTATACAGTTTGATAGCCACCAGGTGGCAGTGGTGAGTTGTAGTCTCAGGGACCTCGGCAGAGGGTGCCCTTCTCTCCTTGGTGACATCAGGAGGTTCCGCAGCAAGGGTTACTGTGGATGAGACATGAGATGTTAGAGTACTCACTCGGTGTTAGCTGTTATGGATGCGATTCCACCAGATAGTTGTCGTAGATACAGACACTGAGGCAGGGAGAGCAGCCCTCAAGGAGCAAGTACCTGTTCCCTGAAAGGCACCTGAAAATAGAACAGAGGGCCCCCGAGGAGCGGGTACCCAAGTTAGTAGTAAAACCCCGAAGGGCAGAAGGAGAGCTTCCTGCAGGCAGCAGGGAAGCGGCAGAGTAGTGCAGACAGGAACAGTTCGAGTCTATTCGAACCTTTGCCAACTCAATGAGCTAGCAATCTTGAGAAGTAGATATACCCGGATTGGCGTGACGTCAGCTGAGGGAATGCCCTCTAGGTTCGCGCCCCTGTGCGTACTTAGACGTGGGTTGTGCGCACGCACCCTAGCAGGTACCTGGAGGGAGCAATGGCGTATGGCTGCACTATAGCCATTCCGGGGATGCCAGAGAAGTTGGCTTGACCCTGCGGTAGCCGTCTTGCCCAGGTAAGCGGGAGGAGCCAAGATAGGGGTGGAACAAGTGGGGCGAAGCTGTCGAAGACTGGACGCAACAGTACCCCCCTTCAAAGGGCGTCAACGCAATGACTTAACAGGTCTAGATTTTGCGGATGTGGATGATGGAAATCCTGTAGCATCTTCTTATCCAAGATATTGGACATTGGAGTCCAAGAGTTGTCTTCTGGGCCATAACCATCCCATGACAGGAGGTATTCCCATACTCTGCCTCGTTTTCTTACATTGAGAACTGCGTCAACTTTGTATTCGATGTCTTCTTCTGCATCTACTGGAGTAGAGTCGAGTACCTTGTTAGAAAATTCCCTGAGTATCACTGGTTTCAATAGTGAGACGTGGAATGCATTGTGGATCTTTAGAGTAGCTGGTAGCTTCAGACTGTAGGTAAGGTTGCCCAGTTGTCGGAGAATGGGAAATAGTCCAACGAAGTGAGGAGCGAATCGAGCTGAAGGAAGTTTGAGTCTTAAATGTTTTGTTAAAAGCCAGACCTTGTCACCAGGCTTGAAGTCTGGAGCCTTGCGGTGATGAGCATCGTATCCTTTCTTGGCTCGTATTTCTGCTTTCATAAGCATCTCTTTAGTCTGAGTCCAGAGTTGATGGATATCTGTAGCAGTTGTTTGTGCTGCTGGGGATGACACTGATAACGGAAGTGGCAGTGGTGGTAATAGAAGTCGTCCGTAGACCACTTCAAATGGTGTTGATCCAGTGGATGTTGCTGGATGAGAGTTTATGGCAAATTCTGCCCATGATAACAGTTCGCTCCAATCATTCTGTTGGGTGTTCACGTAGGCATGAATGAACTGTTTGAGTGTCCTGTTCATCCTTTCTGTTTGGCCGTTCGACTGAGGATGATATGCTGATATGAAGTCGAGGGCTATATCGAACGTCTTGCATAATGCCTTCCAGAAGTTAGCTGTGAACTGCACTCCGCGATCGGAGACTATATGCTTAGGCAAGCCATGTAGGCGGAAGATGTGCGTGATGAACAATTGGGCGAGCTCCATGGCGGTGGGTAAGCCTGGGAGAGCCACAAAATGTGCCATCTTCGAGAACCTGTCAACAGTTACCCAAATGGTGTTGTTTCCTCCAGATGATGGTAAATTTACCACAAAGTCAGTGGCAATATGTGTCCACGGTTCTTCAGGGACTGGCAAGGGTTGGAGGAGACCCCATGGACGTCCTGGCGGCGTCTTCTGTTTAGTGCAGTTTGCACAGGAAGCGACGTAGGCAAACGTGTCCTCTTTCATGGTGGGCCACCAATAAAAGGTTTGCAGTTTAGACAATGTCCTTTGTTGCCCATGGTGTCCTGAGAGTGGAGTCATGGGCCCAAGCCAATAGCTTTGTCCTGAGGTTCTTGGGTACGATTGTCTTTCCTGCAGGCACCGAATGGATAGCTGCCAATATGACCTTCTCGGGGTCAATGATGTGTTGCGACTCT
This sequence comes from Rhinatrema bivittatum, assembly GCF_901001135.1. Lineage (NCBI taxonomy): Eukaryota > Metazoa > Chordata > Amphibia > Gymnophiona > Rhinatrematidae > Rhinatrema > Rhinatrema bivittatum. Next base: position 17,123 of record NW_021820340.1, read on the forward strand.
TCGGGTATGTATATACACTGTACTATTGTATATAATTAACCTCCTCTTTCTCTCTCTATTTTTCCTCCTCCCAGTTTACAGCCCCTGTTAATTGTAACTGCATCTCTTCATCACGTTTAGTTATGTTCTTGGTTTGTTCTTCACACCCCTGTTTCATGTAAAACCGGCATGATGTGAACGCTTTCATGAATGCCGGTATAGAAAAACCTTAAATAAATAAAATAAATAAATCCTCGGAAAGGAAGGAGTGTGAAAGAGCATCAGCTCTGATATTCTTGTCTCCTAGGCAATACTTGAGCACGAAGTTGAATCTATTGAAAAACAGTGACCATCTCGTTTGTCTATGGTTCAGGCACTGTGCGTGGCGGAGATACTCCAAGTTCTTATAGTCTGTGAAGACCATTACTTGATGTTGTGCTCCTTCGAGCCAATGGCGCCATTCTTTGAATGCCATGTTTATAGCCAGAAGTTCCTTGTCTCCAACGCTGTAATTTCTCTCGGCAGGAGAAAAGCGACAGGAGAAAAATCAGCATGGATGCGGGACCTTAGAATAGCCAGCTTGGCTTAATACTGCCCCTACGCCAATGTCTGAGGCGTCGGCCTCTACGATGAAAGGTTTTGAGGGGTCTGGATGTTGAAGGCATGGCTTGGTTGAAAAGGCATCCTTCAGCTTTTGGAATGCAGCAATTGCTTCGGGAGACCAATTAGCCACATTGGCACCTTTTCGTGTCATAGCTGTAAGTGAGGAGTAATTCTTGATGAAGGTCCTGTAATAGTTGGTGAAACCTAAGAAGCATCTGAGAGCCTTTAACCTGGTGGGTTGTGCCCATTTCTTGATACTCTCCAGCTTCTGTGGGTCTATTTGAAAACCTTCTTTGGAGACAATGTAGCCTAGGAAAGGCACTGATTCCTTATGAAATTCACATTTAGATAGCTTGGCATAGAGATGGTTCTCACGAAGTCTCTGAAGTACTCTCTTGACATCTTCTTGGTGAGTGGTGATGTCTTGTGAGAAGATTAAGATGTCATCTAAGTAGATAACAACACATTTATAGAGGAGGTATCGGAAGATGTCATTCATTAAATTTTGAAAGACGGCTGGAGCATTGCATAGGCCGAACGGCATCACTAAATACTCGAACTGGCCGTCTCAAGTGTTGAAGGCCGTCTTCCATTCATCGCCATCTTTAATGCGAAGCAGGTTGTATGCTCCTTTCAGATCCAGTTTTGAAAAGATCTGGGCTCCTTGTAGTCTATCAAAAAGTTCTGAAATCAGAGGCAGGGGATAACGGTCCTTAATAGTTATTTCGTTAAGGCCTCTGTAATCTAATCAAGGACGCAATGTGCCATCCTTTTTGCCCACAAAGAAGAAGCCTGCGCCCGCAGGAGACTTGGGACGGTCTAATGAAGCCTTGTTGAGATTCTCCTGAATGTATTCAGACATGGCTTTGTTCTCTGCCACAGACAAGGGGTACACTCTGCCTTTGGGTGGCTCCGTATTCGGCTTCAGACGAATGGCGCAGTCATAGGGTCTGTGAGGCAGACGTATATCTGCAGCTTCTTTTGAAAAAGCATCTTGAAAGATGCGTATTGAGGCGGCAAGCCTGGCATTACTGGGGTGGTAGGCATACAAGGTAATGGCTTAACCTCAGTCAGGCATCGCCTATGGCAGTCTGGACCCCAACTTGACAGTTCCAGAGTGACCCAATCGAATTGGGGCATATGCTGTTGTAGCCACAGTAATCCCAGTACTATGGGGTGCATAGCTTTCTCTAGAATAAAGATGGAGATGGTCTTCGTATGGAGAGCACCGGTATGTAGACACATTGGTTCGGTATGTAGTGTTACTTCTCCCGGCAAGGGTTCTCCATGGATGGGTGAAAGAAGTAGGGGAGGCGACAGAGTGGAAGTGGGGATCCATAGATGTTCCACTAGTCGTTGAAGAATAAAGTTGCCTCCTGCCCCTGAGTCCACTAGGGCAAGAGTCTGGTACTGTAGAGGACTGCAGATGAGAGATACAGGAAGAGAAAGCAGAGGAGAGGGAGTGGTGAGACCTAAGAAGAGTCTTCCCGCAGGACTTAGGTCTGTCCATTTCCTGGACATATAGGGCAATTTTGGACAGTATGGCCAGCTTGTCCACAGTACATACACAGCCCTAATTTCTTCCGCGTTCTTCTCTCCTTTGACGTTAGGTGGCTGCGGCCTAATTGCATCGGTTCCTCTTTGCTGGCTGCTGGGACCGTAAGGGCAACCCTGGATGCAGTCTTGACTCGGACTTCACTCAGAAAGGTTCTCCTGGAAGTTTTGGTTTCTTGAACTTTATCTCGAAGCCAGCGATCGATTTTAGTTGCCAGTTTCACCATTTCAGCCAAGGTTTCAGGCATCTCTCTGGCTGAGAGTTCATCCTTCAGGTGAGTGTTCAGTCCTTCGAAGAACAGCGTCTTCAGGCATCTTGGGTCCCAGGATAATTCAGACGCCAGTGTCTTGAATTCAATAGCGAAGTCAGCTAGGGTCTTGTTCCCTTGCTTTAGGTGAACCAAGGAAGATCCTGCAACAGAATATCGGGCAGGGTCATCAAAAACTGATTTTTTTTTTTTTTAATATACCGACATTTGATCTCAATTGAGATATCACACCGGTTTACATTCAGGTACTGTAGGTATTTCTCTATCCCCAGGGGGCTTACAATCTAAGTTTTGTACCTGAGGCAATGGAGGGTAAAGTGACTTGCCCAAGGTCACAAGGAGCGACAGCAGGACTTAAACAGAATTTAAACAGTTCAAGGAATCCTTCAACGTTGTGACGGATCGGGTCCTCGCATTCCCACAGCAAAGATGCCCAGGACAGGGCTCGTCCATCTAGGAATGATAGGATATACGTAGTCTTCGCATAAGCTGTGGGGAAATGTCCAGGTTGTAAAGCAAAATGCATGCAGCATTGGTTAATGAAGTCTCTAGCATCTCCATACTTCTCCCGAGAAGCGGGTAGGAGCTGCTAGAGGTACAGTCGTCGTGACTGTCACCTCTGATGGTTTAGCCTCTTTACCTGAGGTGGAAGGCGAGTTCATCTGTTTGTGTAACAAATTAAATGCAGCGGTCAATTCTTCCAGCGCAGTCTGCTATTCGTCGATCCGCTGGGCCAGGCCTGGAATGGCCTGCAATGCCATGAGCTGAGCCGGATCCATGGAGTTGGCAATCTATTGTTATTAAGTGTGTTTTAGTGGATCCTTGGGTGCTGTGGAGATGACCACGCTCATGGGGAGGAGCCCTGTGAGGAGCCACAGCACTGGGCTAGACTCTATACACAAAACACCGGAATTGAACTCTTTATTTATACAGTTTGAAGATAGCCACCATGTGGCAGTGGTGAGTTGTAGTCTCAGAGACCTTGGCAGAGGGAGCCCTTCTCTCCTTGGTGACATCAGGAGGTTCCGCAGCAAGGGTTACTGTGGATGAGACATGAGATGTTAGAGTACTCACTCGGTGTTAGCTGTTATGGATGCGATTCCACCAGATAGTTGTCGTAGGTACAGACACAGAGGCAGGAAGAGCAGGCCCTCGAGGAGCGAGTACCTGTTCCCTGAAAGGCATCTGAAAATAGAACAGAGGGCCCCCGAGGAGTGGGTACCCAAGTTAGTAGTAAAACCCCAAAGGGCAGAAGGAGAGCTTCCTGCAGGCAGCAGGGAAGTGGAAGAGTAGCGCAGACAGGAACAGTTCGAGTCTATTCGAGCCTTTGCCAACTCAATGAGCTAGCAAACTTGAGAAGTAGATATACCCGGATTGGCGTGACGTCAGCTGAGGGAGCGCCCTCGAGGTTCGCGTCACTGGGCGTACTTAGACGTGGGTTGCATGCGCACGCACACCCTAGCAAGTACCTGGGGGGAGCAACGGTGTACGGCTGCACCATAGCCGTTCCGGGGACTCCAGAGAAGTCATCTTGACGACGCTGTGGTAGCCATCTTGCCCAGGTAAGTGGGAGGAGCCGAGATAGGGGTGCAGCAAGCGGGGCGAAGCTATCGAAGACCGACGGAAGCAACAGGGACATGTGTTTTGTCTCTCTCTTAGCCACTCATTGAGGTTATTGCCTTCGTTTTTTTCTCTTTATATTCTTTATTTTAGTAAATTTTCTTTAGTATTTTTTCGTTAGCCTTCCCAAAAAAAAATTATTTTTTTAAATAGTTTCCTTGGTAGCTTTCAAAACTGAGTTTGATTTAGCGTCTGTCCTCTTCAAGATGGCAGACAACAACTGAGTTTATGTCCAGTACATTCTGAAGATTTCACAATTTAAACTCTGAACAATTACAAGAATTACTCCCTCTCCTCCCCCTCCCTCCCATCAGTCAGCAGAATAAACTTCGAGCTCTATGTGGCAACACCTGAATATACCCCTCCGAAATCTTCATAAAGTCCCACCGTCTTTTAAATGTGTCCATCTTTTCCATGACACACATGTGACGTATCAGGTTTCTCAATTGCATTAGAGAAGGTGATTGCGGTGTCAACATTTTTTGCAAAATTGCTTTTTTTTTTTTGCCAATAGCAAAGCCTTCCTGCACCATTGTCTAGTATATCTCTTCAGAAAGAAGTACTTACAAAGGTTATCAAACAAAATTGGACCTATGTCTAGTGGTAGCAGTACCCCTGAGATGTTTCAAATGTTTGTCTGTACTTTTTCCCAGAATTGCATAATATGCAACCATGATCAAAAATTGATGGCCCAGAGTACCTTCTGTCTCATTTAATTTAATGCGCGTATTTAATAAATAAGCTCTTCCTCTTCATGCAGGCAAGTCAGTCCACACCAGTGGTTGTGCACTCCAACCAGATGATGGAGATGTAGAACAGCGACTTGCTGATGTCACGCTCATATAGCTCAGCACAGACACCAGCCAGCCAATATTTCTCCGTCTCCAGCAGATGGTGGGTATGCATCCCTGTTTGTAGACTTCAGCCTGCCAGGATTGGGCAGGCAAACTTTCAGACTCCTGAGGTGATAGCTTAAGCTCCCTCTCTCAGTTGAGTGTCTTGGCTAGGAAGGACAGGAGTGAGATGAAAACTGGTACCCTAGCCCTTCTCCTGACAGTATTTATTTGTATTTATTTATAAGGTTTTATACACCGACATTCGTGTGGAACATCATGCCGGTTTACATTTAACAATAAAAGTTGGAGAAATTACAATGAACAGGGAGGGGGGAGGGGAGAAGGCTAGAAAGAGAGGGAAAAGAGCTAGCGATGGAAATTTAAAGGAACAATTATATGATGATTTATTTTATTTTATTTATTTATTTATTTAAATTCTTTTAATATACCGATGCTCAAGACCAAGGTCTTATCGGACCGGTTTACAGTAAACTAGGGGTAACCAGGTTAACAGAGCAAACAACACAAGAAGAACAAAAAGTTACATTATAACAGGGAATGTAGAGAACTAGGCTGTTAGAGAAAAAATAGTTAAACAATTCTAACAAATTTTAAAAGTTAAGTTAAACAAATTCTAACTGGAGAGAAGGGCAAAGGAGGAGAGGGTGCTTACAGGATAAGAATTATGTACAGATTTACCTAGTATATATGAAATTAAGCAAATTTACAAATTTACATAGTGTATATGAAATTAAGCAAGTTAGTCGGGCAACAGTTCCTTTGAGTTGCGGAAATGGACGCATCCGTGAGGTAAGAGACTGTGTGGGTGACCCTGAGGCTTTTTTAGGGAGTAAGCTTGGGCGAATAGCCAAGTTTTTTAATTTTTTTTCTGAACGTGATATGGCAATGTTCCTGGCGGAGATCTGGTGGGAGGGAGTTCCAGTGAAGCGGTCTCCAGTGAAGCGGACTCCAGAATGAATTTTTTAAAATTCATTCTGGAGTCTAGGAAGGCTCCAAGGTCTCTCACTTGATTTACTAGAGGTATGTTAGTATTGATGGCTAGTATATTGTTATCAATAGGGGAGATCTGGTGGGAGGGAGTTCCAGTGAAGCGGTCCAGCAGTTGATAGTGCCCGTTTTTCAATAGAGTTGTGAAAATGGATTTTTTGGGGGAACTTGGAGGGAATCTCTATATGCAGATCTGGTGGGTCTTACAGAGGAGTGTGGTTTGAGGGGTATGGTAAGTTGGAGCGAGGATTCTTGAACTAAGGTTTTGTGGATAATAGTAAGGGTCTGGAAGAGAATTCTGTAGCGAATGGGTAGCCAGGGAAGTATTTTTAGAATCTGGGGTGATGTGGTCCATGCGGCGGGAGTTTGTGAGGATCCTGGCTGCGGCGTTTTTGCAGCATTTGAAGAGGTTTGGTAGAAGAGGCCGGGAGACCAAGTAAAAGCGCATTACAATAGTCTATCTTTGAGAATAGTATGGCTTGAAGGACCGAACGGTAGTCATGAAAGTGAAAGGAGAGGTCTTAGTTGTTTTTAATACCTGTAGTTTGTAAAAGCCTTCTTTGGTGGTGTTGATGAATTTTTTAAAATTCATTCTGGAGTCTAGGAAGGCTCCAAGGTCTCTCACTTGATTTACTAGAGGTATGTTAGTATTGATGGCTAGTATATTGTTATCATTAGGGGAAATGATTAGCAGTTCGGTCTTGGACGTATTGAGAACGAGACAGAGACTTGTGAGAAGGAGGTTGATGGTGTGAAGGCAGCTATTCCAGTAGTTTAGTGTGTCGGAGACGGGTTCCTTGATGGGGATTAGGATCTGCACGTCGTCCGCATAGATGAAGTGTGTGAGGTTGAGGTTATCGAGTAGTTGGCATAGGGGGAGAAGATATATGTTGAATAGGGTCTGCGAGAGCGAGGAACCCTGGGGAACTCCTTGTTTGGCAGCTACAGGGTGCGACTCCTTGTTGGTTATTTTTACTTTGTAGTATCTGTCGCTTAGAAAGGATTTTAGCCAGAGGAGAGCAGCACCTGAGATACCTATTTCCATGAGACGGTCGATGAGGATTGTGTGGTTCACTGTGTCGAACGCTGCCGAGATGTCTAACAGAGCTAGAAGGTATGATTGACCTTTGTCGAGGCCCAGCAGGATGGTGTCAGTTAATGAGAGTAGGAGAGTTTCTGTATTTCTGCGTTTCCTGAAACCGAATTGCGATGGGTATAGGATGTCGTGGGATTCGAGGTAGTCTGTGAGTCTAGTATTGACCAGTTTTTCCATTAGCTTGGCTATGAAAGGTAGGTTAGCGATAGGGCGAAAATTTGTGGGATTAGATGGGTCCAGGTTGGGTTTTTTAGTAAAGGTTTCAGCGAGGCTGTTTTCAAGGCATCTGGGACTGTTCCGTTTGTGAGTGAACAGTTTATAATGTCGGCCAAAGGTTTGGCGATGATGTTAGAACTGTAAGAAGGAGTTTGGTTGGAATTTGGTCTATAGGGTGTGATGAGGGCTTCATTTTCTTGATGATAGATTCTATTTCTAAGGAAGAAGTGGAATCAAAAAGATTCTAGGACCGTTTGTGTGTCGATGGGGCGTGGTTTTGGTCCGGAGGAGGCTGGGAGTTGTGACTGGGGTTAGGAATGGGGTTGGAGGATGTTAGCGGGATAAGTAGATTTTTATTTTGTTGTCGAAGAAGACTGCCAGCTCGGTGGATTTGTTTTGTGCTTCTTCTTCTGGGATGATAGGAGGAATAGGGGTGGTGAGTGTGGCAACATATGAGAAGAGTGTTTTTGGGTCATATATGAAGCCGTGTATTTTTTTGGCGTAGAAGTCTCTTTTGGTACGAAGAATAGTGGTCCTATAGTAGCTCAATAGTGGTTTTGTAGGAGGCCCGTGCCGTATTAGTGGGGTTCTTCCGCCATTGTTGTTCTTTATGTTGAAGGTTTTGTTTAGTAAGTGTTCTTAATTCTGGTGAGAACCAGGGTTTTTTGTTAGTACAGGCAGGATTAATATTTTTGGATGTCAAAGGGCATATTTTAATCAGCTGCTGCGTGGGTGATGGTTAGCCAGGATTTCATGGCGGTGTCCGGATTTGTGAGGTCCAAGTTAGTTAGTTCCTTGGAGAGCGTGTTGCTGAGAGTTTCCATGGAGCATGTTTTTCTAAATTGGATCGTGGATTTGGAGATGATTGTTGGTGGGTGTATTCTTTATGTAAATTTCCGTTTCTATAATTGAGTGATCTGACCATGGGATGGGGGTGCAGGTAGGAAGAGCAGTGGTCGAGATCGGATCATTCGTAAATATTAGATCTAGTGTGTGTCCTGCTTTATGCGTGGGTTTTGTTAATAATTTGTTTGAAGCCCATGGCCATGAAGGATGAGAGGAGGGCTTCGCAGTTGGCTGAGGGAGATGGGGAGTCAACATGAATATTGAAGTCTCCTAGAATGATCGCTGGCGAATTGGTATTGATATGTTTGGCTATAAGTTCTATGAGGGGTGAAGGGTCGGATTCTAGGAGCCCAGGCGGGGCGTAAATGAGACAGATCTGGAGTTGGTTAGATTTGAAAAGCCCGATTTCAAGTTTAGTTGAAGTTTTAATTGCATGCTGGGTTAGTCTAAGTTCTTTTTTGGCAGCTAGCAGTAATCCTCCCCCTCTTTTTTTTGTTCTAGGGATGGAGAAAATGTCGTAAAGTTGTGTTGGTAATTGGTTGATTAGTGGTGTGTCTGTGTTTTTTAACCATGTTTCAGTTATGGCACACAGGTCTGGTTGGGTGTCCAGTAGGTAGTCATTGAGCAAGTGAGATTTTTTTGATAGAGATTGAGAGTTGAGGAGGGTTAGCGTGATTAAGGATAGGCCTAGGAATTGGGTTAGAAGGGAGATCATGATGGGGATCAAGGATCTCTTAGTGCGTTGTATCTTGGGAAAGGGAGAATTAACTCTGTTTAGGGAGTAGTGCGGGATGATAGGGATAGGGAAGGTTTGCATCATGTTGATTAACTGGAGAGGCTGGTTGAATGCTGGATGTTCGAGGGCTAGTTGAATGCTGGGTGCTAGATTCTAGAGAGGCAGGATGAGTGTGGATGCTGGATTCTGGTGGGGCTGGTAAGATGCTGGATGTTGAATGACGTAGAATGCTGGGTGGTGGATGCTGGAGTGGCTGGATGAATGCTGGATTCTGGGGTGGCTGGATGAATGCTGGATGCTGGAGTAAGAAGTGGAGAACATAGCTTCAATAAGTGAGGACAAAAAAAACCAAAAAGGGACTAAGCAAAACTTACATTATGTACAATCTTATGAATACAAAATAAGGTGGATAAGTAAAAGCAATCTTACTCTAATCACTGTCTTATGAGGTCGCAGAGTTGGAATACTGGAAGAAGGAGGGCAGGGGCTGAGGAGGGATAACGGGGGTAAGGGGGAGTTAATGACTGCCTGAAGGAGTGAGAGGAGGGTGTAGGGCTAGGTTTGGTATCGAATCGGTGGTAGGCCTGTTTGAACAGCCAAGTTTTGATTCCTTTTTTGAAATTACGAAGTGAAGGCTCTAGACGTAGATTGGTGGATAGAGCTATGCATATCCAGCATAGCTCTCTGCTTCAACGGCAGGGGAGAAAGACTGATACATCACGCATATCCAGCATAGCTCTCTGCTTCAACGGCAGGGGAGAAAGTCTCATAGTTCACTTTCAATGCATATCCAGCATAACTCTCTGCTTCAACGGCAGGGGAGAAGTCTCATAGTTCACTTCAATGGATATCCAGCATAACTCTCTGCTTCAGCGGCAGGGGGAAGAAGAAAAGTAGATCTATATACAGACAAACAACCAACAAGGTCTGAATTATTTAGTCTGGGTAAACAAATAAGCATGGGTATAGCTTGCTTATTGCGGCGGTTTTACTACCCTAACTAATTAAGCTAGATATTTCACTTAGAGGCAGTTCCAACACTGCTCTCTACATTAATGGTGGGGTGGAAGGGAAATAGAATCAAAAAGTTACTAAGAGCCAAGAGTAACAAATAAGAATGAGAAAAAAAAAAGGTGCAAAACTTGCTGGGCAGACTGGATGGGCCGTTTGGTCTTCTTCTGCCGTCATTTTATTTCTAATTCCATAAGGAAGGGCCAGCGATGGAGAATGCCCTTTGCCTTGTGATGGTGTGGTGAGCTGGTTTTGAGTGTTGGGCAATGCAGGGTACCTGCGAGGGAGGTTCTGGATGGGGCGGTTTGGATATGCAGAAACGCGGCATTTCCTCAGCCAGGTGTGGTTGTGTTTGTACAGTGTGTTGTGTAGGACGGTGAGGGTTTTGTATTGAATACGGAAGTGAATGGGCAGCCAGTGCAGGTCCTTTAGCATGGGGGTGATATGGTCCCTTTTACTTGTGTTAATTAAAATCCTGGCCATGGCGTTCTGCAGGATTTGTAGCGGTTTTATGGTGGATGAGGGAAAGCCCAGGAGAAGGGAATTGCAGTAATCTAGTTTAGATAGGAGGGTGGTCTGAAATACTAGGCGGAAGTCTTGAGCGTGCAGGAGGGGTTTGAGTTTTTTAAGAATGTTGAATTTAAAAAAAAACCCTTTTAGGAAAGTGTTAATGTGTGGATTGAAATTTAGATGTTGGTCTAGGGCGATGCCTAGGTCTCTGACGGAATGCAGGGTGGCGTTACTAAGGGAAGTGTTGAGAGAGGTGGCTTGGGAAAAAGGTCATGTTGATTAGACATTAGGAGGATTTCTGTTTTTGAAGTGTTTAGTGCGAGTTGAAGGTTGGATAGCAAGACGTTGATGGATGCAAGGCAGGACTCCCAGAAATGCAGGGATTCGTTGAGGGCTTTTCGTATGGGGATGAGGATTTGGACATCGTCTGCGTATAGGAAAAACTGCAGGCCAAGGTCCAAGAGGAGAGGTGGCAGAGAGGTAGGAGATAAATGTTGAAGAGGGTGGAGGATAAAGAGGCTCCTTGGGGGACTCCTTGAGTGAGGGGGATATGTGAGGATTCACTGTTTTCAATTTTTACTACGTATTCTCTTTGGTTGAGATAGGAGGTAAACCATAGCAGGGGTGTATCAGAGATGCCTATCTCTGCTAAGCGTGAGATTAGAAATCCGTGGTTGACAGTATCGAAGGCTGCTGAGATGTCTAAGAGGGCAAGTAGATATGATTTACCATACCTTTGAGGATGGTGTCAGTGATGGCTAATAGGAGATTTTCGGTGTTTCTGGATTTACGGAATCCAAATTGTGTTGGATGTAGAATGCCGTGGTCTTCTAGGAAATCTGAGAGTTGTGTATTAACTACCTTTTCCAATATTTTGGATATGAAAGGCAGGTTGGAGATTGGATGGTAGTTTGCTGGGTTGGAGGGGTCAAGCGTGGGTTTTTGAGGAGGGGTTTAACGACTGCAAGTTTGAGGGGTGCTGTCCTTACCGGACTTCTTCCCAGCGGGATAAGGAGGCTTTGGTCTTTGCCCTGCTAAGTTATAGAGTTCATTTACCCTCCTCTTCTCTGTCCTGTCCTCCCTGCTTCATCCTCTTGCTATGCTGCCCCTGCATTCTGCCACTCCTGATGCTGCAAGCTATTTCCTGTACTAGGTGCAGATGACTTAAAGTTTAAAAAAAAAAAAGCCGCTATCGGATTTTACTGACCGCGCAAGTACCTTGCTTTCTAGGAACCATGTTGGGCAGCACTGAGGGTCAACTATCGATGTGCTAATTTAGGACCAGCTAGGAGTGATCGCAGCAGTAGAAGGAACATGCATCAGATGCCATTTTTTTGAGCAGCATATTGTGCTGCTGCTGACAGCAAGTGTGGGTGCCATTTTGAGAGCTCTACCAAGGGATGAGAGATGACATTGGGGGATCAGCATGGGAAAAAGCTGCGGGCTTGCACTGCCTGCCATATGAGGGTTATTAGCTCCAGAAGATCCCTCAGCATTTGTCAAAAATGTGTGGCAGCACAGGGAGATGTGTCTTTAGGAGAATTTATCCCTGCAGGGAGTTCAGCGGCTTCCCTTTCACAGGAGGAGGGTGATAGGACAGCTTCTCCCAGGAGAGTGAGGAGCTTTCCCTACTGCCTCTACTGCCCATTCTCATGGGTGTGGGCCCGGAAGTGTTTTTGCCTATCCTGAGAGTGGATTTTTCTGCCATGTTGTGGGTGGAGTTTTTCAGGGGCCTTCAGGATTTTTGTCAGGGGCAGGAAAGATCCTGGGAAGATTCTCGAGATCACCCGCGCCAGAGGTCTCCTTCCTCAGGACCTTGGAAACATTCAAATGAGTCCTCTTCCCCTCTCAGACAGGTGAAGCAGAGGAAGAGACATATTGAGGGTGGGAAGGTGAAGATAGGGATCCTTTGGGAGACTCCTGTGAGGAGTCGGGGGGGATCCCAACAAGACTTTCATGGAAGAAGTTGATAGATTTGGAATTAGCCTGAGGCTAATTTTAAAGGATCCTTGGCAGGTTTGTATCCTATGGATCCTAAGACTAGAGAACAATTTCGGTTTCCAAAGATGGAAGTCCTGGTCTGTGCTGTGACAAAGCGGACCACCATACCAGTGGAAGGAGATGCAGCTCTGAAGGATGCCCAAGATCGGAAGATGGAGGCAATTCTGAAGCAGGCCTTTGAAGCAGTGGCCATGAATTTACAAATCTTCTTTTGTTGTATGGTGGCAAGGACCGGGTTGCAATTGGCCCAAGAAGCTAAGGAAGCTCTGGGCGAGATGGTCCATATTTGGAGACAGGGGCTGCATTCCTGGCGGATGCAGGCTATGATTTGACATGTATGGCTGCTCGTGTAGTGTCATCTGTGATTGCAGTCCAAAGACTCCTGTGTCTACGGATCTAGTCACACAATTTCAAAATCTAATCTTACTAAATTGCCCTTTAAGGGGTGCTTATTTTTTGGGGACAAATTGGAGAAGATGGAGGATTGTTGGGGGCTCAGTTACAGCTCCCTCTTCATGGGGGCTTCTGCGGCAAGGTCCGATATTCATGAAAATCTGGATCGGTTTTGTCTTACGGTTTGGCCCTTGAGAGTTCGACTCTTGAAATGGGATTATTCAGAAGCATTTGTGGTTACTCTCTTGAGAGCTTGTAAGTTTTCAACATCATTAGCCTATATTCAGGTCTGACGAGTCTTTGAGCATTGGTGTTGGGAGCACTCGTCTTCCTGCCTCAGCGTCTGTTCCCTGCGAGGTAGATCTTCAAAACATATGCGCACACGAACAAAAGTACACCAGATTTTATAAGATACGCGCATAGCTGCGTGTATCTTATAAAATCCGGGGTTGGCGTGCACAAGGCTGCGCAAAATCGGCAGCCTGCGCACGCCGAGCCGCGCAGCCTGCCTCCGTTCCCTCTGAGGCTGCTCCAAAATCGGAACGGCCTCGGAGGGAACTTTCCTTCCGCGTCCCCCCACCTTCCCCTCCCTTCCCCTATCTACCCCACCCCCCAGCCCTACCTAAATCCCCCCCCCACCTTTGTTGGGCAAGTTACGCCTGCTTGAAGGCCCGCCCCCGAACCGTCGCCACGCCCCCGGACCCACACCAGTCCGCCCCCTGCCCCTAGACATGCCCCTCGGGCATGCCTCCTCCTGTCCCTTTTACGAAGCCCCGGGACTTACGCGTGTCCTGGGGCTTTGCATGCGCCGGCGGCCTATGCAAAATAGGTGCGCCGGCACGCGAGTTGCCCTGCGCGCGTAAATCTGGGAGGATTTACGCGCACAGGGGTTTTAAAATCTACCCCTTAGTCTCTGACTTTTTAATGGAAGGCCTGAGTAAGGGTTTGGCCTTGAACACACTAAAGGTGTAGGTAGTTGCCATAGTGTGTTATAGAGGTCGCGTAAGGGGAGCCCCTCTTTTTGCATCCAGATGTGGCTAGATTTTTTAGAGGAGTTAAACACATTAGGTCCTTCTTGCGTTTCCCAGTGCCTTTGTGGGATTTAAATCTGGTCCTCTCCTTTCTGGCGGGTCCAACATTTTGCCTGCTTTGGCGCATTTCCTTATGATTGTTGACCCTGAAGACTGTGTTTCTGGTCGCTATTTGTTCGGCAAGGCAGATTTCGGAACTGCAGGCCTTGTCCTGTAGGAAACCTTTTGTGGTCATCACACCAGATAGGGTGCAGATGGCAGTGCCTGCTTTTCTTCTGAATGTGGTTTTGGACTTTCACTTGAATAAGTTGGTTTTGTTGCCATCCATGAACAGGGATTTGGATGGCAAGAATTCATGAAATTGCAGCCATTGGATGTGAGGTGGCATTTATTGCGCTATCTGGAGATTATGAATGCTTTTCCTTAGATTGATCAATTTTTTTTCTCCTTCACCGTGGAGTGAAGAAGGGTGAGGTGGCTTCTCAATGTCCCAGTGACTCGTTGGGTAAAGGAAGTGATGACAGCAGCCTATGAGGATGCCGGAAAGCCTCTACCGAGGCAAGTAAGGGCACATTCGACCCGGGCGCAGGTGGATTCCTAGGCGGAACTACGTTTGCTCTCTCCAGCAGAGATCTCTAGGTTGACAATAGTCTTCCTTGCATATGTTTGCCAGATACTACTGGTTGGATTTGGTGACACGGTAGGATTCATCCTTTACTAGGGCAATGCTGCTTGGACCTCATGCAGCCTCCCGCCTTTCTGGGGAGTAGCTTTGGTACATCCCACTGATGTGGACTGGCTTGCCTAGATGAAGGGGAAGGTGAAATTACTTCTTACCTGATTATTTCGTTTCCTTGAAGGAGGGCAAGCCAGTCCATCAGCTGCCTTGTGGCGTCGAATTTCTTCTGTTAGGTAGGATCCTTGTCAAGGGATTTATTGTGATTTAAGGATCTTGAATGGAAACTGGACCAGCGTAGAACATGGTAAGTGGGTTGCATTTATTCCTCCTTACTGTTTTCCTATGTGCCTGTTAGCAGAGCTGAGTCCAGTGTTGCCATCATTATTATTATTATTATTATAAAAAAAAAAAAAAGAGGAAAAGAGAAAGGAAAGTATACTTACAAACAGTGAGAGCTTGTTGGATGCAATAATTCTTGTCAACGTTTAGTTTATTTAGTGTCCACAGTTGGCTTTTGAAGAAAATACTGGCTGGCTGGTATCTGTGCTGAGCTATATGAGAGTGACATCAACGAGTTGTCGTTCTCCTTTTCCTTCTCCATCTGCTGGTTGGAATGTGCATACCACTTGTGTGGACTGCCTTGCCCTCCTTCGAGAAAAGAAAATTATTAGGTAAGAAGTAATTTCACATTTTTTGCCCTATATTAAATATCGTTATGAATTTAAATTGGGTCTCTTGGAGCAACAGATTAGATGATAGAGATTTAATTCTTGCATAACGTGATTAATGAGCCTTCATCCATTGCAGCACCCAGCTCCCTCTTCCAATTTCCAACTATTTTTGCTTTCAACAGATGTTTTTCCTGTTTCTTGCACACTCTATAAAAATGTGAAATCTTGTGTTGACTAGGCTTTTCCGGAATAAAAATATCCAACATTATTTCCCTATTCTCCTTTTGCAATTCTGGGACCTTCAAGGACAAAACATAGTGTCTTGTGTGTGTATGTATGTATATATATATTTTTATATATATATATATATATATATATATATATGCATAAAACTGTTTCGATACAATATCATATTCTTGTTGTAATGTTGCAAATGGTTTAGGAGTAAACCCCCTCATCTAACAAGAGATAAATAACCAAAATCACCTTCTTAGCTCATTCTGTAAATACGCTGCCCGCAGACCTGGCGAAAAGTTTTTATTTTCAACCAGGGACCAATAATAGGACACTTTATAATTAAGATGGAGCATTGTATTGAACCATCTCCTTTCTCTGATTAATGGTTTGAATAATGTGCTCCCTTGGACTTGGGAAGACTAAAATGACTGAGTGCCATGCAACATAAACTGCAGATCTACAGGAACTGTCAATTCTCTTTCCAGCACTATTGGGATAAAGTAACTCATTCCCAGCAACCAACCTCTGACATGACGCAGCAGACATGCCAGTGAATAGAATTTTAAATTTAGTGGACCCAATCCCCCTCGCCAATCCCTCATCACCAGTGAGAAAGGTAATCCGAGGTTTACATGATTGCAATAAAATTGTCAAATTAAGTGCTCCGGCTTCACTAGCTTTTGTTTAGTGAGATAAATAGGGACCATCTGAAACAGAAGTATCGTTTTATAAAGATTTATATGTCCCACAGTGGGTAGCCCTTCTGTTTTGCTAGGATATTTTTAGTTTCCAAAAACATCGCCTAAAAGTTAACTAAGGGTATTTGGCTGGCTCTCTGTGTAATATTATCCCCAAATATCTGAAAGAGTTTTTTTTGCCCATACCAGCGGGAAATTATGTCCACATTGCGCTTTAATAGAATCGTTTGTGGGTAACGTTTCTGACTTATCTAGGTTAAGTTGCAATCCTGCCAAATACCCATACTTCAGAAATTCCTCTAGGGCTCCACCACATGTATCAGAATATCATCCGCGAATGCTGCCACTTTAAATATGTGCTTCCCTGTGGGCCAAAGGGCACTCCAAGATAGATTTGTTATCTCTGATCTGATTCAGTAGTGGCTCCAAGGGAAATAAGAGGCAACCCTGACTAAAGCCTCTTTACAAAGCAAAGGATTCTGATTGTGTCCCATTTACTAATATTGCTGCTCTTGGCATCTTATAGAGCAGATAAATTACTTTTAGGAAGTACCCCTCAAACCCCATTTCTTCTAGTGCCACAAACATAAATGACCAGTCTACCCTATCAAATGCTTTTTTCTGTGTCAAAACTCAAAAGCAAGAGGGCAGGCTCATATGTTTACTAAGTTCCAAGGAAGCAATAATCTTGTGTACATTAACTCTGGAGCATCTCCCCTTCACAAAGCCCACTTGTTCCTCTCCCACCAAGGAGGATAACAACCTCGCCAACCTATCAGTAATTATCTTTGCCAGCAATTTGCTATCAAAATTCAATAGGGAGATTGGATGATACGAATCGGAGACTCAAGATCCCACCCCTTTTTCGGCAGTACCATTATATGGGCCAGATTGAGTGATTTCGGGAAGCTTTCCGCTTTTATCAGTTGCTTGAACAACCCCCTAAGGGCATAAGTAATTTATTTAGCAAAATTTAATAGAATTCCACAGGGAATCTGTCTGGGCCTGGTGTTATCGCTCATGCCTCCAGGAGGACGGAGTTAGCAATCTGTTATCGACCTTGCTAGGGAGTTAGCAATCTGTCATTGCTCACACCGCCAGGAGGGCGGAGTTAGTAATCTGTAACGCTTTCCTCCTCCAGAGGGGAGGAGTTAGCTATCTATAATGCTTACCCTGCCAGGATAGCGGAGATAGTAATCTGTTAGCGAACTGCTGTAGATGCTCCTGTAAGGAAGGAGGTAGCAATCTGTTATGGACCAAATCCCCAGGGAAGAGGAGGTGACTATCTGTTCAATGATACTCTTCTGAGGAGAGGAGCTAACAATAGGTATATTGTACTTTGCTACAGATATAGCAATTGTCAGGACCTCCACCTGCTGAATCCACAACCGAGCTCAGCTTCCTCCTCCGGAACCTCGTATGCCTTTCAATCCTGATAGCACTCCTGAAACAGCTGGAGGCTGTCGTAGTCTTAAGTAGCGGGAGCTTCTCTCAGAGGGAGTTATTTGTAAGCCTTTCAAAGCAGGCTAGGGTCCATGACTGGGTAAGCCACCCTGGCAACTCCTTGCTTCAAGGCTTCCTCCCCCAGGTAGGGAATATTAGCCCCTCCTGGAAAGGGTAAAAAAAACCCCAAACAAACAGCAACAATGAACAGTTCTATAGTATTCAAGTTCATTTCTCTCTTTTTTCCACAGCGGTGTAGTAATGCTTCTCAAATGTCCCAACAGAAAAAAAAACTGCATCCAAAACAACTCTATGTCCCAATATACTGCTGTCAGTCTTCTATCCTGACTAGAACCGCAGTGTTGGGGACTCAGCACAACTCACCCCTTCTCCCCTATAGCTGTGCTCCAAGTAATGGTTTCCCTCTACCACATTCCATAGCCAGCACGCTCTTTAGTTAGTGCTTTACTGGAAAACAGGTGAGACAACAATTTCACCTTGCAGGTCTTCCCTCAATTCCTTATTTCCTTCCTTCAACACTTACTCAATCTCCATGCTGGACAAAGAAGACTCTTCAGTGGGTGACTCCCAGTCCATTGCTTCCACCTCCTCCTCCTCAGACGAGCTGCTCTCTTCAAAAAACAGAGACGGAAGGAAAGGGAACTGCAGGACCCACACGGTGAGTCAAGCCGTGCCCCCCTGAGAGGCACTAGGCTATCAGAGGGCGCCAAAAAAGGCCTTTAAATCTCGGCGCCTCCCTCCGACGTCCCTCTTCTCGCCCCCTCCGCTCCCGGCATCAGCCGCCGCTCGTCTCCTCCTCTGCCGGGGCTCCTGAGGCCCGATCGGGGCTAGAGCCCGCTCGCAACCCCGCGAACCGTGCAGAGGAGGCAACCGGAACAGCAACAAAAGAAAAGCAAAAAAAAACAAAAACAGAGACGGAAGGAAAGGGAACCGCAGGACCCACACGGTGAGTCAGCCGCGCCCCCCTGAGAGGCACTAGGCCTATCAGCGGGCGTCAAAAAAGGGCCTTTAAATATCGGCGCCCTCCCTCCGGCGTCGCGCATCTGAGGAGCGGCAACCTAAGGGGCCTGCCCCTTAGTGCACCCTTTGTGAGCCTCCAGGACAGAGGCCCCATCGCCTGCCAACACTCCCCCCCTACAACACTCCATCCGAGCCCTCACCCAGCATTCTTCAGCTCTCCCATCTTCCTCTTCATCCATCCATCCATCATTGTCCAGCCTCGGCCAGCACTCATCCAACAATCGTTCCAGGCTCTGCAGCACCCATCCAGACATACCAGCTCTGCCAGCATCCACCAGCCTCACCTCAGCACTCATCCAGCATTCATCCAGCAGTCTCACAGTCTTTGCTTCACTTGCCCAGCTCTGCCAGCTTTCATCCAGCAGTCTCACAGTCTCTGCTTCACTCGCCCGGCTCTGCCAGCTTCTGCCATCATCCACCCGCCTCACCTCAGCATCCACCAGCCTCACCTCAGCACTCATCCAGCATTCACCCAACTTTCACAGCAGATATCAGCATCCATCAGCATTTCTTATGCAGCATCTCCCAGACCGGCCCATTCGCAAACCGTTCCAAGCACCTTACCGCTCCTGCTCAGACTCCAGACTACCACAACAGACAATAAATCATTCAATTCTCACAGACATCTCCCCACACACAAGGAATTCCAAACTCTTCCATCCAAGTACCAGCAATCATCTATAGACTAACTCATAAACAGGAGACACAAAATCCACTATCTACAACTCATACATTTATTTATTATTTATTTAACAACTTTTAATATACCGACGTTCGTGAGGCACATCACGCCGGTTTACAAGTAACTCAGTTAAAGGAGGAAATTACAATGAAACAGGGGGCCGGGGGATGGGAGCAGGCCAGAAAAGGGGGGGGGGGGGGTAAGGGAGACAGGAAGGAGAGAGGGAAAGATAGGTAGCATGAGTGAGAGTATAAAAAACAACCGTTAACATAAGAAAATAAAGGAACTTATTTACAGAAAAGGAATATTTACATTAGTGACATTAGCATA
This sequence comes from Rhinatrema bivittatum, assembly GCF_901001135.1. NCBI lineage: Eukaryota > Metazoa > Chordata > Amphibia > Gymnophiona > Rhinatrematidae > Rhinatrema > Rhinatrema bivittatum. The sequence continues at coordinate 36,613 of NW_021820340.1, forward strand.
GGATTGATTATATCGGACTAAATTGAACAATTTTGTAAAATTATAGGAGGATAAAGGGGAAGGGCGGGCAAGGAGAGGCGAAAGGGAAAGCCTTGGGAGGGGGGGAAAAGCCTAAGGAGGGGGGAAAAAAAAGGCCTAAGGAGGGGGAAAAAAGGGAAAAGCTTAGGAAGGGGGGGGTGGGGGGAAAGGGCGGGTGGGGGTGGGGGGGATGGAGGCTGGGAATCTGAGAGGGGGGGGATTATGTGGGAATGTATAGGTTTGGTAGGTTCGGGGTAGATTATGTGGAAATGTTTAGGTTTGGTTGGTTTCCGGGTAGGCCCTTCTGAAAGCCACGTTTTTATGCCTTTTTTGAAGGTGGCCAGGCAGGGTTCAAGGGCGAAGGAGAAAGGTAGGGAGAGTATTCCAGAGTGAAGGGCCCGCTATGGTAAAGGGCCCTTTCTCTCGTGGAGGTGAGATGGGCGATTTTGAGGGAGGGGGGTATGTAGGGTACCTGCGTGGGAGGATCTGGTAGGACGGTTGGTTATGCGGAAGTGGGATGAGTCCTTGAGCCAGGGGTTGGGTTTGTAGAGGAGGTTGTGTAGTATGGTGAGGGTTTTATACTGTATACGGAAAGAAATGGGTAACCAGTGAAGGTCCTTCAGTATAAGGGGTAATGTGGTCTCTTTTTCGTGTGTTCGTTAGGATTCTTGCCATGGCGTTCTGCAGGATTTGTAGGGGTTTTGATGGTCGACTCTGGAAGGCACAGGAGGAGGGAATTGCAGTAATCCACTTTGGAAAGGATAGTGGTCTGCACTACTATAGACGGAAATCTTGTGTGTGGAGTAGGTATGTTTTACTTTTTCATGATGTGAAGCTTGTAAAAGCCTCCCTTAAGAAGGGATTTAATGTGGGCTTTGAAATCGAGGGCGCTGGTCAAGTTCGATGCCAAGGTCTCTGACAGTTGGAGATGAGACGTGGGGGGAGGATGTAATATTGGGGAGGGTAAGTTCAGGTTGATTAGATATTATGAGTATCTCAGTTTTAGAAGCATTGAGGGCAAGGTGGAGGTTGGAGAGGAGAGAATTGATGGATGTGAGATAGGAGTCCCATAGTTGAAGGGTTTCATTTAGAGTATTTTGGATAGGAATGAGGATTTGAACGTCGTCGGCATATAAGAAAAAGTTCAATCCTAGGTCAGAGAGCAGGTGGCAGAGGGGCAGTATATAAATATTGAACAGAGTAGAAGAGAGTGAGGACCCCTGAGGAACTCCTTGTGTGAGGGGGATGTGAGAAGACTCAGCTTTGTCAATTTTTACTATGTATTCTCTATTGGCGACAATACATGCGACAACCCCCCCTTTTCCACACCATCCGAGAAGGCACCATGCAATCCTACCCCATCCCTATCATTTACCATCACCACTCCCACCACTCGAAGCTTTCACAACGATCCCCAAGCCATACAACAAGATCACTCATCCCAATCATGATCTCCCTCTTCACCCAGCTATTAGGACTCACGATTTTCTCACTAACCCTCTTCAACGCTCAGTCCCTCACAAAGAAAACCCACATCCTTAAAGATTATCTGCTGGACTCCAAACCAGACGTCTGCGCCATTACGGAAACCTGGTTAAAAAGTTCTGACACCCCCTTGATAAATCAGCTACCGATACACCTCTATGACTTTTTCTCAATCCCAAGACTCAAAAAAAGAGGGGCGGTCTTCTACTCCTAGCCACCAAAAAAGAACTCAATCTCAGCCAGCAACCAGTCAAGACCTCCTCCAAAAACTGGAACTAGGTTGTTCAAGTCAAGCATATTCAAATTCTCCTAGTATACGCCCCGCCAGGATTACTAGACACTGATACCTCACCCCTCATAGAAACCATTGCTAAACACATCAACATAGAATCACCAGCTATGATTCTGGGGGACTTCAATCTGCATGTCGACGTCTCCCCACTCTCCCCCAATAGTGAAACCTTCCTCTCCACACTCCGGGCAATGGGCTTTGAACAAATTATCAATAAACCCACCCATAAAGCAGGACACACCTTCAACCTCATCTTCTTAAACTCATACCTATCATCCAATAACGTTCCAGACTGCATCCCTGTCCCCTGGTCCGACCATTCCCTGATATCATATCAGCTACTCTCAAGACTCAAGTAAACCCTATTCAACTACAACCTCATTCCACCATCCACTTCAGGAAACCATGTGCCACCGACATCTCCAACCCCAACACAGCACTTCTATCCTGGCGCAATATCACGGAGTCAGTAGCTAGCAAACTTTGCCCCAAAGCGACGAAAACTATCAACTGGACACAAAAAAGAAAACAACCCTGGTTCTCACCAGAACTAAAACGGATGAAGCAAGACCTCAGACACAAGGAAGGCACTTGGCGGAAAAACCCCACAACACTAGCCGATTATAAACGCACCATGCATCTTTACAAGATCTCCCTTTTACAGGCTAAAAAAGACTATTATGCCAGCAAAATTCATGACATTCAATACGATGCCAGGGCCCTGTTTTCCTATGTTTCCCAACTAAACCCTCTGCCCCTACCATCCCAGACGACCAGGCTCAATCCAAAGCAAATGAGCTAGCTCTCTTCTTTCAGGATAAAATTGCAAACACACTAGCGCTTCTCCCCACCAACTCAATCCCCCCAACCCTAAACTCCAACACTACATTTCACAGTGGAGCCACCCTCGACACCTTGGACCCACACCCCTCTGGAGATTGAATCCACCCTTAAGAAGTTGAAACCATCCAGCCATCCGACGGACCACATCCCAACTAAACTCCTGCTCCTCATCCCGGGTGCTATCTCCAGATCACTGGCTGATATCATAAACTGCTCTCTAGCCCAAGGAATATACCCGGATGAGCTAAAAACGGCATCCCTCAAACCCCTCCTGAAGAAACCCAACCTGGACACAAAAGAACTCTCCAACTTCCGACCCATTTCCAACCTCCCTTTCCTAGCGAAACTCACAGAGAAAGTGGTGAACACACAGCTCTCAGACTACCTGGAGGAACAAAAATCCTATACCCTTCCCAGTACGGCTTCCGTAAATCATCCAGTACAGAAACCCTCCTCATCTCACTATCAGACCACATCCTTGGGCCTAGACAAAGGGCTGTCATTCCTGCTTGTCCTCTTAGACATCTCTGCGGCATTTGATACCGTGAACCACACCATCCTTCTAAATCGCCTCTCGGACATCGGATTAACTGGAAACGCCCTCAGATGGTTCAACTCCTTCCTCAACAACAGAAGCTTTAAGGTTAGAATCAATAACAAAGAATCCCCTAATTTAAATCAACTCTAGGGTTCCCCAAGGCTCTTCTCTATCCCCTACCCTCTTCAACATCTACCTACTACCCCTCTGTCAGCTGCTCACAAACCTAAACTTAATACACTACCTCTACGCAGACGATGTTCAGATCTTGATCCCTATAAAAGAATCCCTTCCAAAAACGCTTAACTACTGGGAGAATTGCCTTAAGTCCATTAACCGCCTACTCACCAGCCTGAACCTGGTTCTCAATGCAGCCAAAACAGAAATCCTTCTTATCTCCCCCGACCACCCGGACAGCACCATCAGACAGTTCCTAACCCCCAGACCACTCAAGTAAGAGACTTAGGAGTAATTCTTGATAACCATCTGAACTTAAAGAAATCAATCAACAACATCACCAAGGACTGTTTCTATAAGCTTCAAGTTTGAAAAGACTCAAACCCCTTCTTCATTTCCAGGACTTCAGAACTGTCCTCCAGTCAACACTGTTCTCTAAAACTGACTACTGCAACACTCTCTTCTTAGGGCTCCCGATCTCCGCTACCAAACCACTACAGATGCTCCAGAACGCAGCAGCTAGAATCTTAACCAACACTAACCGGGGAGCTCATATCACACCCATCCTCCGACCTGCACTGGCTGCCAATAAAATACAGAATTTTGCACAAGACACTCACCATAATCCACAAATCCATCCACCACCAACTACCTCTGACCTTCAGATCCCATTCAAACTTTACTCTCTGCAAGACCATCAGAGAAGCATATAAAGGAACCCTTCAAGTCCCACCAACTAAATCCACGCGTCTAACTTCCACCAAAGAACGTGCATTCTCCACAGCTGGCCCCGTCATCTGGAACAACTTGCCGACGGACCTAAGACTGGAACCCTGTCTTCTAACCTTCCGAAAAAAACTTAAACTTGGCTTTTCCGCCAAGCCTTCCCTTAAGTTCCAATATATCAACATATATCTCAAACAGACTCAACCCAATTGGCTAGACTCTCGGTCCAGCCCCAGTATATACATATGTACTCTACCTCTAGTTTTTGCTATCCTTTACTTCCTGGCTACTCTAGCCCCCAAGTTCAATCTCCCTGTTATATGTAACTGTGCTTCGGCCTTCCTGTTATATGGTTATGTTGTTTATCCCTTAGTTCCATGTAAACCGGTTTGATATGAATCTTGTCATGAAGATCGGTATAGAAAATGTCAAATAAAATAAATAAATCTTTCCCCTCACTCAGGGACACCCTCTTCTTCCCACTGCATCGACTCAGCTGACTCCAATTCGCCCCTATCAACTTCAGCAGTCCCTTCAGCCTCATCCTGGGCTCGAGCTTTCCAATGCTGCTCTGGAACCCTGGGTATTGTAGTTCATATAGGGTATCTAAGCGCCCCCTGCTGTTTCACCTGGGGATAGTTTGGCATCTTTTTACTTTGGCCAGGCTTTCTACCCCTCCAGGATGGTGGCCTGCTTTTCTCATTACACAATCTATCATGCTTCTGCTACGGAGTAGCAATCTGTTATATATGGCTGCTGGCAAGTCCCATAGAAAGAGAAGGTAGCTATCTATATAATACTTCCATGAGTGGTGTTAGTGGTTGGTAGTGGTTAGCCCCCACAGGGTGACAGTAGTGTAAGGAATGACCACTTGGAGGAAATGGTGAATCCCTGGGCCGATGGCAGATGACAGCGCCCCCAGGAGGAGATCCTGAGAGGAACCACCGGCTAGGCTAGAATATGAGATAAACACAATAGTTCTTTATTATGCTGGAAGCTGGACCACCAGGGGTGGCAGTAGTTAGTCGAAGTGTTCAGCAGGGCTGAAGTCCTTCTGATACTGGAATAATCATCTCTGGGTCGCTGAGCTGTAAAGAGAGACTAGAAGTAGTGAGTAGACAGGGTATACTGGATACAAGATGGTACACTCACAATAGTAGATGTCTGCAATGGTCTCTATGCCACAACGAGTCTTCAGTATGTTCAGGAACAGGAGCCGTAGCGAGCACTGGTTCCCACAAACAGTCTGTAATAAGAACTCACAATAGCCGTATAAGAAATGGCTTCTAGAGTAGAGAAGAGAGTCTGTAAAAGATTCTAGGAACATGGGCCCTCGTGGAGCGAGTACTGGTTCCTATCTGTGATCTTGCCAATGTAACTCTCGATCTCCATACCTGTGATAACGTCTGGATGGAAGGGAGTCTTCAGAGCTATAGGAATGTAGGCCCTCATGGAGCGAGTACCGATTCCTATCTGCAATAGAACTCACTGTGTTCACATCCACAGTCGCTTCCAGGCAATGAGGAGTCTTCTGAATATTCAGGGACGTAGGCCCTTGAGGAGCGAGTACCGAATCCCATCTTGGCAATCTGAAATCAAGAAGAGAGAGCGGATCCCCCATGGAGCGGGTACTCCTGGTAAGTTTGAAAAGGCCGAGCAGTGGGGACGGCTTCCCCTAGCTGACTCGGATCTTGGTGTAAGTATCGTAGACTGCCGAAGCAAGTCCTGTTGGAGTTCCTTGCTAACTCGTTAGAGGTTAGCAAACAAAGACCTTTTAAAGTGGAAATGGATGACGTCACTACGGGGGGACGCCCCCGAGGTTCGCGCCCTTGCTGGTACAAAGTCTGGAGTGCGTCCTTACGTCATCAGGAACATGGCGGATCCATAGCGTCAAGCCAGTCCGGGGTCACCGGGACCAAGAGGTAGGAGAAGCCGCGGCTGCATCTGTCCGTTAGAGCCGAAGAGAATCGCTCCCAAGGTAAAGAGGGTGGAGTGAGGGGTGAGAAGAGGCACAAACGCAACACCTGGCATCTTAAAACAAGCTGGCTCCCTCAGTTTTTGATGTATAGGGGCATTTAACTTTTTTACTTGTGCTGGTTCTAATTTCGGTAGACCCACCATGGCTAGGTACTCCTTTGTTGCCATTAGATTGTTGGACATAGCAGTATAAAGCTTCTGGTAATATGTTTGCAATATTTCCCTAATCTCATTAGTGGAGTTAACCACTGTACCAGAATTAGTACACATTGTGGTAATGTACCTCGAGACCATCCAAGTCTTTGTCAGATTTGCTAAAAGTCTCCCTGTTTATTTCCCAAGTGAAACAGTTTAGATTTATAATACAGTAAGCTCTTTTTGGCTCTCTGATGTAACAGTGTATTTAAGGCAATCTGAATCTCAGTAAATTTCTTCCTACTGTCTGCGGATGGTTGTAATGCATAATTCTATTTGAATTCTCACAAACTGTTCTCTAAATTGAATATTTTGGACACCATTGCCTTTTTCTGTGCTGCTGCTAAGAAATGATATACCCATGTAACAATGTCTTTGCAGTCTCCCAAAAGACTGCTGGTGACCCCCAGTGTAGACCGTTGTTAGTAGAAAACTCTTCCCATCTTTTCTCTAAAAATTCTCAGAACCCTTGTTCTTATATAAGTATTTGGGGAATTTCCAAAATTTATGAGTGCCATGAGGTTGTAGCCCTTCTAGGTCCAACCATACTGCTGAATGGTCTTAAAGCTCCAGGGGACCCATCTCTACTTTCAGTACTTGTGTGAATCCCCTCTCTTTTGTTCTCAGTTGCATAGAATGAGCCCTGGACACATGGGAGTACTCTGACTAGTTAGGATGTAATGCTTGCCATGCATCTACCAAGTGCAAACTGCAACATAGGTACTCGATGCCTTTATCCGCCAATAAGAAGAACTCTCCCCAGATTTATCATGGACAATGTTGAAAATCCCCCTCCCTACCCCAGTCATCAGCTCGTACGAATGGATTAGTAGCATTTGAGTTCACGAATCCTAGTGATGAATTAATCAAGAAAAATGAAGCCTTGGATCAAGCTTTTACGCCTTTTTATTCATAAATTCTTAACCAAAGGTTTCGGTCCCCCGACACGGACCGTGTTTCGCCACATGGGCTGCGTCGGGAGGGACAGAGACCCGGAAAAACTGTTAGCAAAAGCAAAACATAAAGCAGAGATGTATAATCAAGAATCCACAATACAGTTTTTCATGGCCTCTGTCCCTCCCGACGCAGCTCATGTGGCGAAACACGGTCGTGTCGGGGGACCGAAACCTTTGGTTAAGAATTTATGAATAAAAAGGCGTAAAAGCTTGATCCAAGGCTTCATTTTTCTTGATTAATTCATCACAAGGATTCATTAACTCTTTAGCTCTATACTACCTCCATATATGGTTATTCACGACTAGTGTATACCGCTCATCGTCTCCACTTCCTATTGACTGATAATAGTATTTGAACCAACCTTAAAAAGAACTTGTGGTGATAATGGTTTGATGCATAGACATTACAAAGCACCACATCCTCTCCGTACATTTTCCCTGTCACTACCAAATATCTAGCTGCAGGATCCCCAATAACATTAGACATCTGGAAAGGAACCTGTTTGCCAATCAGGGTGGCTACTCCTGCTTTATGAGCTGTTGCTTGTGATGAAAATACTTCCCCACCCACTGCATTTCAGTTTCACGTGTTCTAATTTATCTAATCTAGTTTCTTGGAGCGTAGCACATTGCGCTTTGTGTCACTGTAATGCTTGCAGAATTTTATTTCGTTTAACTATGGAACCGATGCCACAAATGTTCCAAGTAGAGCAACGGATAGTGGACAATTTCGTCATGGTTCTTTGCTTCACTTCTATCCAGTGAATCCTTCCTTGACTTCCCCAGTCTAGACCCCCCAGCTTAGGTTCAAATCTGGAACCCGGTACTACCTTTTGTGTATTAATATGTATTTTGTTTATCCCCCCTTGAGCACTTATTCTACTTCCACATTACAAACTGGGTCTTAAAAGGTGTCCCTGTTCATCAAAGATGACTTTATCGGATCAACATGACTGTTGCTTTTGGCATCTCTGCCCTTCACATGATGTACCAAACTGCACAGTCTGTGCTTGTATGCCACCAAGGGCCAAAGATTAAGAGCTGCACTTTGAGGAATTTCCTGGAATCTCTTCAAACCTCTACCTTTGCAATCAAAAAGAAAGCAGTCTCCTGCTGAAAGGCCTTGCCTTAACTCAAAAAAGATGCTGTCCATGTTTATGTTCATTTGTGTGTCATGTTTTATGCTTTTATTATGGTTTTTAATTTATGTTGAAATTTTGGTTGTATGATAACTATCACAGCTTTGGGTGATTATCTACAAGGCAAGGCGGTATATAAATATGTATAAATAAATAAATGTCCATGTATTCAAGTGGACGAACACTGCTGCCATTCTACTTTATCTGATTGTTTCCGTTTGGGAGGTGTCGTTATTACACAGCAGATATTTCACAGTGTCTCATTATTTTAATACCTCTTTGCAGGTGTTTATCTTGGAGGAGTTACTGAGTCCAATCATCACGCCATTCATCCTCATCTTCTGTCTGAGACCGAAATCTCTAGAAATTATTGACTTTTTTCGTAATTTCACTGTGGATGTGGTTGGTGTGGGGAC
>NW_021820341.1:0-44859 GCF_901001135.1 Rhinatrema bivittatum
CTATCAAATCATTACAGATGGTTCAGAATTCAGCGGCTAGAATACTAACAAGCACTAACAAAAAAGATCATATCACCCCAATCCTTCGTAATCTACATTGGCTTCCCATTAAACAAAGGATACTCTATAAGGTACTCACTATCATCCACAAAGCGACAAACAAACTAGCTCCCATCACATTAACCTCTCAACTCCAACCGCACACGTCTTCCAGACCAATCAGAAGCGCATACAGAGGAACACTGCATGCTCCGCAAATAAAATCTTCATTGAGCAAACGAGCGATTTCTTCAGCAGGCCCCCACCAGTGGAACACGCTTCCCCCAGATCTAAGATTAGAAACTAGTCACCAAGAATTCAAAAAAAGACTTAAGACCTTTCTTTTCAAACAAGCCTTCCCATACGCTTAATTCTACTCTGACGGACAGACATCCTATATATTAGGTATCTCCTAATCATGGACACCACACCAAGTCCTTTTTTAAGACTCTGCAACGGAACAACTATCTTTGAGTTCAAAAAATTCATTTCTATATATATATTTGGTACTGTTAATACGCCTTTATTCTACATTAAATAGTTATACTGCTTATATTAAATAATATAATTTTTTATGTATTACCAGTTAAACTATAATTTATTTTATCACTATGTTAAATTGTCATCTAGTTAAATTGTCATCTAGTATTACCAGTTAAACTATAATATTTATTTATCACTATGTTAAATTGTCATCTAGTTATATTGTTCCATATGTTCTACTGTTCTATGTAAAGCTCCGCTCTCTGTTGGGCAGTTCATTGTTTTATGTAAACCGGAGTGATTTGTAGTCCCTACAAGAACTTCGGTATATAAAAATTAAAAATAAATAAATAAAGAAATAAAGAAATTTTGTAACATGTAAACCGTTGTGATGTATATTATGAACGATGGTATACAAGAATTTTTAATAAATAAAATAAATAAATAAAAAAGAAACAAGTTGGCCCCACTGATTTCATTTTTATATTTTGTTTTCAATGAATGCACTTCTCTAGCTGAGATGCTTGTTCAATTAGTCCTCCTTTAGTCGCGCATCAAGGGTTCGACAGTTGCTCACAGATTAAAAGAAGTGGTCAGTTGGTTCCATAGTGTAGTGGGTATCACATCTGCTTTACACGCAGAAGGGCCTGGGTTCAATCCCCAGTGGAGCCATTTTTAACTTGCTGCAGAAACAGGCATGAGTCTGAGTGCAAGGATTACTTAGATACTGAAAAAGCAAGTTGAAGACCAATGGGTTCCACATCTGTGCAGTGGAAACCCCACCTGTCAGGTTTTCAGGATACCCATGATCTATATGCAGATGCACGATCTATATGCAGATTTACAGGCCCTTCCTTCTATGCTTGCTACTTGATCTCATGCGAATTCATAGCAGATATCGTCTTCCCCAGAAGAAGTGTGGGAATGGTTACTGGAGACGAAATAAGGAAGCTTTAGGTAAACTCCTAAGCCAACACCTTGTGTGGTAAAAAGAATTCAGCAGTGACTCTAGTAAAACACATTTTCATGGTAGATGGGATGGCTCTTGGAAGATCTATTTTTTGCCAAGAGTAAAAAATGTTAGAATGTGAATGGTGGCTGAGGCGATTATCCCATGAATTATTCAAACAGTATTCTAAAATAACTGGATAGGTGTTTGAAAGTGTAATAAGGAAGAGCTCAGACAAGGAAATGGTTCCATGGTGTAGAGGTTATCACATCTGTTTCACACACAGAAGGTCTTGGGTTCAAGTCCCAATGGAGCCACTTTATGTTTCTAGCAGTGGATGAGCATTTTATAGATGTTCAGCCATCAGCTGTATTGGTGTCAGTGAATGCTTGCATTGTTATGGGACCTTGTTAGGAACAGCTTGGGAGCAATCCTACAAAGATCTTGCAAGCACAGCTATCCAGGAGGGTTGAGTGCAATAGAAGACAGTGACGATAACTGTCTTGCACTAGTCCTGTTGTCCCTGAGGTGGTCGTACCCTGTGATGGACTGCAACAGTATATCCTTGGCAGTATGGACTGGAATGACAGGGCAGAATGAATGCAAAAGTTGGTCATTTCCCTGCAGTTACTCTCTGAGAGAAAATTAGCATTTGTAGAAAGACCTCAGGTGCTAGTGGAGGATCCTCAAAACATCTTGCTTCACTTTTATCCTTGTAGTTCTATTTTCAAGCCCTCATTCTCTACTAGCTGCAGGGGCTGGCTATCAAGGGCATTTATTTCAGAACTGCCCCTTTTTCTAACTTTAACTGCTGCTTCTCTCCTGTCCTGGGGCATTGCTATTGAAACCTGTTCCATTTCTCTGTCACAGACAGGCTTCACAATACAGGCTGTTATGCTGCACTTTCTGGCCTGCCTTCACTGCTCGCTTATGCCCAGTACTACCTAGCTCCCACTGCCCACAATGTGCCCACTGGCAGTCATACAGAGAATAAATAACTAATCTGAAGTGTAGCTAAGGCTTCAATCACGAAAAAGGAAAAACAGAACAGCAAGCAAAGCAACACAAATCTACAATGATGCAGAGATATTGTGATGCCATGCTGCCTCCATGGTTTGTTTTCCTGTCTTTATTTATTTATTTATTTATTTTATTTAAGTTTTTTATATACCAACATTCAAGACAGTAGTCCCATCATGCTGGTTCACATGAAACAGGAGTGCAAAATAAGCTTAAACTTGAACAATAGTGCGGAAAAAGCAGTTACATGTAACAGGGGAAAAAAAACTTGGAGTAAGAAGGAAAAAAGGAAAAGGAGAACCAGATAATTACATATAATTACATTGTAAGAGGTAGCTAATAGTGATATTGGTGGTGATGTGTGTTGATTGTAATGAGTTAAATAATATTGGAGTTAGGAAAAGCCTGCATGAACAGCCAGGTCTTGAGTCTTTTCTTGAAAGATGAGAGGCTGGGTTCCGTTCTATGATCTGGGGGGATGGAGTTCCATAAGGTAGGGCCGGCTGTAGAGAAGGCCCGATCAGTCTCATGGTATTGAAGTTGCTCTGGCTACCTCCCTGGTTACTGAGGGAGGTCTTCAGGAAGCAACTCCAGTGGAAGAACATTCTCCACAATCATCAGAGAGGAGAGAAATCCCTACTCGACCTGTGTTAGTGACTTTGGATACATTATGGGACATGATGGCTGGCTTGACGGTAAATTTAAAGTGTCTTGAGAAGAAAGTGGATTTGATTTCGGGACAAAAACAACAGGAATTTACTATGACACAAAAGCAAATAAAGGATATGAATGAAAAAATTAAGCATTTGGAAGTTCAGGAGAAGAAAAATATGGACTTTAAAGTAGCAATAATCAAGGATAAAGATTCTATGTCTAGAAGAATGGAAATGTTGGAGAACAACCATAAACGTTGTAATCTAAGATTTCTAAATTTCCCAAGGATGCTTGGTGAGGATCCAATTATTACTTTCAAAAAATTTCTTGTGGAAAAATTAAGCTTTTCTTTGGATCACTCACCAACCATAAACACATGCTTTTTTCTTCCCCAACCACGTAACACTGAAAGAGCAGAATTGTTTCAAGGTAATCTTTCGAATTTTTTGGAAGATTCATCAGCGAATGTAATTAGTTGGGGAACATTGTTAGTCTCCCTGTACTCCGTCATAGATGTTAACTTAATTATGAAAAGGTATTTTAGTAAATTTCCTGTTGTATTTCTAGAAAAAACAGTAAAAATTTTTCCTGATTTGGCTATTTCAACTCAGTTGAGAAGGAAAGCCTTCTTGTCTTACAGACAGGAGGTTATATCACTTGGATATATATTTGTGCTTAAGTTTCCATGCAAATGCATAATAAAGAGACAAGATGATCTCTTTATATTTTTTGATCCAGATCAATTAAAGAATTTTCTTGAAGGTACCAGAGTGTCAACATCATCCCCGGTATCCAATTGAAATAATGTGCACAGTAACCTAGTATTTTTGTTTTTCTCTTTAAATTAATCTTGTTTATCTCCCTAATCAAGTAATGACTAACCCCCTCCAAGGTGATTGTTAAAAATGGATAAGGGCTTTGTGAAATATTTCTTTTTTTTTTTCTTTGAATTAAATTTTATGTATAATTAGATATAGGGCACTTAACCCTACCATGAAATTGCTGTATAAATAATATGTTTTATATTATTTTGAAAATGTATAAATAAAGAATTTAAAAAAAAAAAAAAAAAAAAAAAAAAAAAAGAGAAGGCCCGATCTCTTAGCGTAATGTGTCTGGTAGTTTTGGCTGGGGGTACTTGAAGTGATCCTTTGTAAGCATCTCTTGTCGGTCTTGTTGAGGTGTGCAATCGGAGGGGGAAATGAAGGTCAATTGGGGCTAGTTGATGGATGTTTTTGTATATGGTGAGAATGGCCTTGTAGATTATTGTGAAGTGGATGGGTAGCCAGTGGAGGCCCATTAGGATAGGGGTTATGTGGTCTCTTCTCCTGGTGTTAGTGAGTATACGGGCAGAGGCATTTTGAACCATTTGCAGTGGTTTGGTGTGTGATGAGGGGAGACCAAGCAAGATGGTGTTACAATAGTCCAGCTTTGCGAAGATGATTGATTGTAGAATCGTTCTAAAGTCATGAGTGTGGAACAGAGGTCTTATTCTTTTCAGCACTTGGAGTTTATAAAAGCAGTCTTTGGTGGTTTTGTTGATGGTAGCTTTCAGGTTCAGTCGATTGTCAATTAGAACTCCTATGTTGTGGATAGAAATTGTCAGTGGACCCTTGGGCCGGCCGAGTGGAGCGAGGGCTCCGAGAGTGGAGGAAGGCCGGGAGGCGGAGCACAGCGGGTGTTGAAGAGAAGTCTTCGCCCTGGAAACCCGAGACCTCCCCAAGAGGGGCCTGTAGAGGTCCGGGTCGCTGGGTCTTAGGAGAAGCGCTGAGGTCAGTGCTGGCAGTAAACGAGAGGAGTCGAGATGAAGTCCGAAGGTCGTGGCTGGCTGAAGACAAGAGGAGACGAGGTGTAGTCCGAAGGTGGTGGCTGGCTGAAGACAAGAGGAGGCGAGGTGAAGTCCGAAGGTCGTGGCTGGCTGAAGACAAGAGGAGTCAAGGTGAAGTCCGAAGTCGGGTCAGCAGAGGCGGAAGCAGGCAGGAAGCGAGGAGAAGGAACAGGAAAGACCGGAACTGGAGCGAGGGTCAGCAGGAACTGGAGCAGGATCAGCAGGAACTGGAGCAAGGGTCAGCAGGAACTGGAGCAGGATCAGCAGGAACTGGAGCAGGATCAGCAGGAACTGGAGCAAGGATCTCCAGGAACGCAACTAACACTCAGAGAGTGACCTCGTTGCAAGGCAAGGCTGAGGACACAGACGCCGACTTAAATAGTCTGCCGGCGTCTGACGTCAGAGAAGGGGCGGTTCAGCACTTCCGGGTGCTGGACCTACAAGTGCCGGCCCTTCGCGCGCAGCGCGTTCCCCGGCGGGGGGAGGAGCCGCGTTCAGGCCCTGACGGCGTCTCCACGAGGGAGACGCCGCTGCCATGCGGCCAGGAAGGCCTTTCAGCGCGCGGTTCGCGGTGCGAACGGGGAGCCGGAGACAAGGTAAGGACCCGGTCGCTAACTTAGCGACCGGGACCGCAACAGTACCCCCTCCTTTACGCCCCCTCTTCAAAGGCCCAGGCTTGCCAGGATGATCGGCGTGGAATAGTTGTAACAGAGATTTGTCCAAAATGTTGCGAGCAGGTTCCCAAGTATTGTCTTCATCCCCGCATCCCTCCCAAGCTAGCAAGTACTCCCAACGTCTGTTGGCGAAACGAGAATCCAAGACTTCTCGTACTTGGAAGGTAGGGTCCTCGGCTGTGGGAGCAGAGGTAGGATCAGGCGGGCTCTGGTGGAACCTGGAAAGGACTACTGGTTTCAGGAGAGAGACGTGGAAAACGTTATGAATGCGTAACGTGGTAGGCAGACGCAGACGATAGGACACCAGCCCCACTCTCTCCGCTACCCGAAAAGGACCACAGAACTTAGGTGCTAGCTTCTTCGATGGCTGTCTTAAATGGATGTGCTTGGTACTGAGCCACACTCTGTCTCCAGGTAGGAAGATAGGTGCGGGTGTCCGATGGCGATCACTGTAGCATTTAGAGGTGAGTGCAGACCTACGAAGCCTCCGTTGGGTAGATATCCAGAGTGTACCCAACTGCTGGGCAGTAAGCTGCGCCGCAGGTGAGGAGACCGGCACAGGCACGGGCAAAGGTGGTTTGAGTTGCTTTCCATATACGATTTGGAAGGGTGATCTTCCTGTTGCTGCGTGTACTTGATTGTTGTAGGCGAACTCTGCCCACGGTAACAGTTCCACCCAATTATCTTGTTTGTGGTTGGTGAAAGCTCGTAGGAACAGTTTTAGAGAACGGTTCATCCGTTCTGTTTGCCCGTTACTTTGCGGGTGGAAGGCGGTAGAGAAACTGAGTTGTATTTCAAACTTTTTGCAAAGAGCCCTCCAATACCTGGCTGTAAATTGTGGGCCTCTGTCCGAGACTATGTCTTGAGGCAAGCCGTGGATACGGAATATGTGATGAGTAAATAACAGGGCTAGCTCGGTTGCGGAGGGTAGTTTGGGTAGTGGCACGAAATGGACCATCTTAGAAAAACGGTCCACGGTAACCCAAATTACCGTCTTGCCTTGAGACGAGGGTAGATCTACTACAAAGTCCGTGGCGATGTGAGTCCACGGTTCCGTAGGTACGGGCAATGGTTGTAAGAGTCCTCTCGGGGAACCAACCAGAGGTTTCTGCATGGCACACGTAGGACAGGAGCTAACGTAGAGAGAGACATCCCTTCGAAGGCCGGGCCACCAGTAGAAGCGATTTATGAGATCCAGGGTTCGCTCCCTACCTGCATGCCCTCCGGACAGGAGTCATGCCCCCAAGACAGGACCTTCCTTCGAAGTTTCTTGGGTACGACGGTTCTCGTGGTTGAATCTAGTGTAGTAAGGGCGAGATGGACACGTGCGGGATCCAGAATATGTTGTAGTTCCTCCTCCTCCTCAGGTTGAGCATTACGGGACAGAGCGTCGGCTCGGATGTTTTTCTCTGCGGGTCGATATTTGAGAATGAAGTCGAAGCGACTGAAGAAAAGGGACCACCTGGCTTGACGCGGGTTCAGGCGTTGAGCATGGGCTAAAAACTCTAAGTTCTTGTGGTCTGTATACACTGTGATGGTGTGATTGGCTCCTTCAAGCCACTGCCTCCATTCTTCGAATGCGAGTTTAATTGCTAGAAGTTCTTTATCTCCGATACCGTAGTTGTATTCGGCTGGGGAGAATTTTTTAGAGAAATAGGAGCATGGCATCAGTTTGCCAGAAGCATCGTGTTGACTAAGGACAGCCCCGACGGCTAAGCTGGAAGCATCAACTTCCACAATGAATGGATGCAGTGGGTTTGGATGGTGCAAGCAGGAAGCCTTTAAAAAAGCTTGCTTCAAGTCTTCAAAAGCTACGCATGCGTCTTCAGGCCAGTCTTGAGCGTTGGCCCCCTTACGAGTGAGAGCGGTGAGTGGGGCGACTTTGAGAGAGTAGTGAGGAATGAAGTGCCGGTAGAAATTAGCGAATCCGAGGAATCGCTGGAGAGCCTTCAGCCCGAGGGACGGGGCCAATTAGTGATAGCCGAGACCTTCTCGGGATCCATTTGGAACCCCGAGGAGGAGACAATGTATCCCAAGAAGGGAAGCGATTCACAGTCGAACTGGCACTTCTCTAGTTTAGCGTATAGATGATTTTCTCTTAAGGCCTGTAGAACGAGTCTGACATGTTGTCGATGGGTGATTGGGTCTTGGGAATAAATCAGAACATCGTCCAGGTAAACAATGACGAAAGAGTGGAGCATTTCCCGGAGTACCTCGTTCATGAGATTTTGGAAGACGGCTGGGGCGTTGCACAACCCAAACGGCATTACCAAATACTCATAATGTCCGTCACGGGTGTTAAAACGCCGTCTTCCACTCATCTCCCGGGCGTATACGCACAAGATTGTAAGCTCCACGAAGGTCAAGTTTAGAAAAAACCTTCGCTCCTTGTAGTCTGTCAAGTAACTCAGGTATCAAGGGGAGCGGGTAACGGTCCTTTTTGGTGATGGTGTTCAACCCTCTGTAGTCGATGCAGGGTCTAAGGGTGCCGTCCTTCTTAGCTACAAAGAAGAACCCTGCCCCAGCAGGAGAGTGTGAAGGGCGAATGAAGCCTTTAGCGAGGTTTTCCGTAATATAGTCGGACATAGCTCGGGTCTCCGGTAGTGACAGCGGGTAGACACGGCCGCGCGGGGGAGTGGTGCCCGGGAGAAGTTCAATGGCACAATCAAATGGGCCGGTGACATGGAAGGACCTCCGCTTTTTGCTTAGAGAACACATCGGAGTAATCCTGATACGGTGAAGGGAGTTTGATGGCTGCCTGGCAAAGAGGAATCGAGGATTTCAGGGGAAATTCAAGGCAGTTTTGGAAGCAATAAGAGCTCCATTGAGCAATCTGGAGAGAGTCCCAATGTATTAGGGATGTGAATCGTTTTTCAACGATTAAAATTATCGTCCGATAATGTTTATATCGTCTTAAATCGTTATAGAACACGATACAATAGAAATTCTAACGATTTATCGTTAAAAATCGTTAAATCGTGTTAGTGCGCACTAACTCGAGTTAGTGCGCACTAACTCCCCGTTAGTGCGCACTAACTCGATTTAGTGCGCACTAACTGAAAATGATACAAATAAACACTTTCCAGGTCACTGAAGGTCAGTTAGGAATGAATATGTGTTCCTATTGGCTGGCTGCCCTCTTATCTATTGATGTTACCAAGGTTACCACTGAGGTGATGGTTGGGGGGATGGGAAATGGAACTGGAAACTAACGAACACCAACAGAAAATGAAACAAAGTGTTCACACTTCCCAGGTCAGTAAAGGTCACTTAGGAATGAATATGTATGTATGTATTCCTATTGGCTGGCTGTGCTCTTATCTATTGATGTTACCAAGGCTAATACTGAGGTAATGGTTGGGGGGATGTGAAATGAAAACAGTTGGAAGCTTGACAAAAAAAGTAATGTAATGATCAGCACTCACGTGACTAGAACTTGTTTGTTTATTATTTTTGTTAGCAGGCACCTGAAATGCTAGTGCATGTTGAATTTGCCAATCACTGTGCATTTTAGAAAGGTGGTCCTGGCTGGAACTGTACACAGTTCAAATATATGTAATTGATTGTTGGTAAGTGTATTTTTTAAGTAGCCACACTGGCACAAGTATGTTTACTTTTCCTCCTACTTAACTCACTAGCTCAGCTTTGTAAGAAGGGCTTCTCTGCTTGTGTGTTGTTTTTGTTTGGTGTGAGGAGAGCAGAAACATCAGATCTTTATTCAATCTACTACAGTCATCTCTTACAGTGCCCTATCCCTATTAATACCAGGAGTGTTGTGATCTTCCTGCACACAGTGCCCTAACCCTGATACCAGTCTGAGACAGCTCCCTCCCTGCATTACTAGTGAGAGGCTGGCTTCACAGACAGGGGGGAGCTGCCTGACCCTCACTCCTGACTTCCCCCATGTCCCAGCTAGTGAATGGTGTGTGGGTGAGGGGGGGGAGGATGGTGAAGTCTGAGACAGCTCCCTCCCTGCATTACTAGTGAGAGGCTGGCTTCACAGACAGGGGGAGCTGCCTGACCCTCACTCCTGACTTCCCCCATGTCCCAGCTAGTGAATGGTGTGTGGGTGAGGGGGGGGGGAGGATGGTGAAGTCTGAGACAGCTCCCTCCCTGCATTACTAGTGAGAGGCTGGCTTCACAGACAGGGGGGAGCTGCCTGACCCTCACTCCTGACTTCCCCCATGTCCCAGCTAGTGAATGGTGTGTGGGTGAGGGGGGGGGGGAGGATGGTGAAGTCTGAGACAGCTCCCTCCCTGCATTACTAGTGAGAGGCTGGCTTCACAGACAGGGGGGAGCTGCCTGACCCTCACTCCTGACTTCCCCCATGTCCCAGCTAGTGAATGGTGTGTGGGTGAGGGGGGGGGGAGGATGGTGAAGTCTGAGACAGCTCCCTCCCTGCATTACTAGTGAGAGGCTGGCTTCACAGACAGGGGGGAGCTGCCTGACCCTCACTCCTGACTTCCCCCATGTCCCAGCTAGTGAATGGTGTGTGGGTGAGGGGGGGGGAGGATGGTGAAGTCTGAGACAGCTCCCTCCCTGCATTACTAGTGAGAGGCTGGCTTCACAGACAGGGGGGAGCTGCCTGACCCTCACTCCTGACTTCCCCCATGTCCCAGCTAGTGAATGGTGTGTGGGTGAGGGGGGGGGGGGGAGGATGGTGAAGTCTGAGACAGCTCCCTCCCTGCATTACTAGTGAGAGGCTGGCTTCACAGACAGGGGGGAGCTGCCTGACCCTCACTCCTGACTTCCCCCATGTCCCAGCTAGTGAATGGTGTGTGGGTGAGGGGGGGGGGAGGATGGTGAAGTCTGAGACAGCTCCCTCCCTGCATTACTAGTGAGAGGCTGGCTTCACAGACAGGGGGGAGCTGCCTGACCCTCACTCCTGACTTCCCCCATGTCCCAGCTAGTGAATGGTGTGTGGGTGAGGGGGGGGGGAGGATGGTGAAGTCTGAGACAGCTCCCTCCCTGCATTACTAGTGAGAGGCTGGCTTCACAGACAGGGGGGAGCTGCCTGACCCTCACTCCTGACTTCCCCCATGTCCCAGCTAGTGAATGGTGTGTGGGTGAGGGGGGGGGGGGGGAGGATGGTGAAGTCTGAGACAGCTCCCTCCCTGCATTACTAGTGAGAGGCTGGCTTCACAGACAGGGGGGAGCTGCCTGACCCTCACTCCTCCGGGGTATTGTGATCTTCCTGCACACAGTGCCCTATCCCTGATACCAGGGGTGTTGTGATCTTCCTGCATGCAGTGCCCTATCCCTATTAATACCAGGAGTGTTGTGATCTTCCTGCATGCAGTGCCCTATCCCTATTAATACCAGGAGTGTTGTGATCTTCCTGCATGCAGTGCCCTATCCCTGATACCGGGATGTGTGCAAGAAGATCACAACACCCCCGGTATCAGGAATAGGGCACTGTGTGCAGGAAGATCACAACACCCCCAGTATCAGGAATAGGGCACTGTGTGCAGGAAGATCACAACACCCCTGGTATTAGGGATAGGGCACTGTGTGCAGGAAGATCACAACACTCCTGGTATTAATAGGGATAGGGCACTGTGTGCAGGAAGATCACAATACCCCTGGTATCAGGGTTAGGGCACAAGTTCTAGTCACATTGACTGATCACATTACTTGTTTTGTCAAGCTACCAACTGTTTCCATTTCCCATCCCCCATATACTGTCAGTAGGAAACTTGGTAACATGAATAAATAAGAGGGCAGCCAATAGGAATACATATTCATTCCTAAACTGACCTTAACTGACCTGAAAAGTGTCAAATTGTATCATTTTCAGTTAGTGCGCACTAACTCCCAGTTAGTGCGCACTAACGGGAGTTAGTGCGCACTAACTCGAGTTAGTGCGCACTAATCGGAAAAAAACGATTTTTTAACGATTTTTTAACTAAAAAATCGTGCCTAAGACGATTTTCTTGCCCTGCCACACGATTTCTATCGTTAAGACGATATGGAAAACGATTCACATCCCTACAATGTATCATAGGAGCATGCAGCTGTAACCATGGTAGTCCTAAGACCACAGGATGCACAGTCCTTTCGAGCAGCAGAAAAGAGATTTCCTCGGTATGAAGAAGTCCAGTACGTAGAGTCAGAGGTCTCGTGAGCTCAGTAATGTCACCAGGAAGAGGAGTTCCTTGGATGGAGGTGACTCGCAGAGGCGGTTCTTTAGGAACCGTAGAGAGTCCAAGTTGGTAAGCCAAATCTTTTAGAATGAAGTTCCCCCCGGCTCCAGAATCTACAAAAGCGAGGGTTTGGAAGGAGCCACCAGGGTACTCCAACGTAACAGGAACCGTGCATTGAGGAGCAGGGTTGACACAGCCTAGGGGAAGCTCCTCCCATCCATCTAGGCTCGGGCGTTTTCCGGCCTCTCTGGGCACTGAGCCAAGAGATGACCCTTGGCCCCGCAGTATAGGCACAACCCTTGAGTACGGCGTCGTCTCCTTTCTTCCTCGGATAGATGCGTGCGCCCGATCTGCATAGGTTCCTCCGTAGAGGGGTTGCTGAGAGAAGACTGCGTCCTGGAAGTGGCAGTCAAGGGTCTAGAGAAGTTAGGCGCCAAAGAGACAGGACGACGAAGTACTCGGCCCTCCTTGGCTCGTTGCTGGAGGCGACGGTCGATTTTCCCAGCAAGGTCTATAACCTCATTCAGAGAGCTGGGAATGTCCCGAGCCATCAGCTCATCCTTAATGCGGCCTGCGAGGCCCTCAAGGAAAATGCCTCGCAGACAATCATCTTGCCAGCTGAGTTCCATAGCTAGAGTGCGGAATTCAATGGCGTAATCTGCCAGGGTTCGAGTCCCTTGTCTCAACTGTAGGATTTCGGTGGTGGCAGTAGTCAGGCGAGCAGGCTCATCAAAGGTTTGTTTGAAATGAGCCACAAACCGAGGCAAGTCCTGCAACATAGGATCCTGATGCTCCCACATGGGTGATGCCCACAGCATGGCCTTCCCATCAAGTAGGGAGAGGATATAGGCCACTTTGACAGCATCTGAAGGAAACTGCCCCGGAAGCAAGGAGAATCGGATAAAGCACTGGTTCAAGAAGGCTCTACAGGTCTTGGCGTCCCCGGTATAACGAGTAGGCGCAGGAAGCTGAGTCTGTGCTGGCGGCTGCGGTGCTGGTACCGGGGGTGGAGGTTGAACCACCTCAGGAGGACTAGCGTCCAAACGAGTGGCGAGGCGATCGACTGTAGCAGCTAGCATTTCTAGGCAGTGCTGCTGCTGCTGAATTCTCTGGGCCATTCCGGGAATGGCTTGCAAGCCGGCTGCGTCCGCCGGGTCCATGGCCTTGCAAACTGTTGTGGATAGAAATTGTCAGTGGACCCTTGGGCCGGCCGAGTGGAGCGAGGGCTCCGAGAGTGGAGGAAGGCCGGGAGGCGGAGCACAGCGGGTGTTGAAGAGAAGTCTTCGCCCTGGAAACCCGAGACCTCCCCAAGAGGGGCCTGTAGAGGTCCGGGTCGCTGGGTCTTAGGAGAAGCGCTGAGGTCAGTGCTGGCAGTAAACGAGAGGAGTCGAGATGAAGTCCGAAGGTCGTGGCTGGCTGAAGACAAGAGGAGACGAGGTGTAGTCCGAAGGTGGTGGCTGGCTGAAGACAAGAGGAGGCGAGGTGAAGTCCGAAGGTCGTGGCTGGCTGAAGACAAGAGGAGTCAAGGTGAAGTCCGAAGTCGGGTCAGCAGAGGCGGAAGCAGGCAGGAAGCGAGGAGAAGGAACAGGAAAGACCGGAACTGGAGCGAGGGTCAGCAGGAACTGGAGCAGGATCAGCAGGAACTGGAGCAAGGGTCAGCAGGAACTGGAGCAGGATCAGCAGAAAATGGAGCAGGATCAGCAGGAACTGGAGCAAGGATCTCCAGGAACGCAACTAACACTCAGAGAGTGACCTCGTTGCAAGGCAAGGCTGAGGACACAGACGCCGACTTAAATAGTCTGCCGGCGTCTGACGTCAGAGAAGGGGCGGTTCAGCACTTCCGGGTGCTGGACCTACAAGTGCCGGCCCTTCGCGCGCGCGCGTTCCCCGGCGGGGGGAGGAGCCGCGTTCAGGCCCTGACGGCGTCTCCACGAGGGAGACGCCGCTGCCATGCGGCCAGGAAGGCCTTTCAGCGCGCGGTTCGCGGTGCGAACGGGGAGCCCGGAGACAAGGTAAGGACCCGGTCGCTAACTTAGCGACCGGGACCGCAACACTCCTAGGTCTCTCACTTGTGTAGTTTTTAGTAAGGCTGGATGAGTGGGGGTGGAGAAGCTGTTCTCTGTTGTGATGAGTAATAGTTCCGTTTTGGATGAGTTTAGTACCAGGTTGAGGCTTGTGAGAAGCTGTTTGATATTTTGGAGGCATGTTTCCCAATGAGACAGTGTTTTCGCGAGGGACTCCTTGATGGGGATCAGGACCTGGATATCATCTTGTGTTAATGGGCTGCCACAGCAAAAATCCTTACCAACAATTCAGAGAGACCTCAGAGCTATGCTTTCACACAGACAATGTCTAGAGAAACAATGCAGAGCAAGGCTGTGACATGCTCATTCTTCAAACTCAGCATCACTGTAACCCGCTCTGCGGCATTATAGGAGACTAGGAAAATGCTCCGCTGCGATACATCATAACTCTCATTGCTTGACGGAATGCCAATCCGTCCCTTCTCTGCAACCTGCCCGCTCCACAGTGTATGAACCTTTCTCCATACATTTGCAACTGTTGCTATGCCTATGATTTCCATGGGTCTTTTGACTATAATTGCTTATAGAAATCATTCTGTTTGACAGAAATGAAACAAATAGGATTCCTTTAGTTCACGGGTCCCCTTCAGCTCATTTTGGACCCTAAGAGTTTAGAGTCAGAGTTTAAAGCTTTTAAAAAAGCTCTAAAAGCATGGCTTTTCGAACAGGCTTATATTGACTATCTTGAAAAAAAGGACTAATTGGTTTAAAGAAACATTATTTTTATCTTTGTTTTATGTTCATTTATTAATAATTGATTAACAATTTTATTTTTTATCATATTTTACTGTACCTTTTAGATATTTCAGTTTGATTTTATGATTTTGTAACATGTAAACCGTTGTGATGTATATTATAAACGATGGTATACAAGAATTTTTAATAAATAAAATAAATAAATAAAAAAGAAACAAGTTGGCCCCACTGATTTCATTTTTATATTTTGTTTTCAATGAATGCACTTCTCTAGCTGAGATGCTTGTTCAATTAGTCCTCCTTTAGTCGCGCATCAAGGGTTCGACAGTTGCTCACAGATTAAAAGAAGTGGTCAGTTGGTTCCATAGTGTAGTGGGTATCACATTTGCTTTACACGCAGAAGGGCCTGGGTTCAATCCCCAGTGGAGCCATTTTTAACTTGCTGCAGAAACAGGCATGAGTCTGAGTGCAAGGATTACTTAGATACCGAAAAAGCAAGTTGAAGACCAATGGGTTCCACATATGTGCAGTGGAAACCCCACCTGTCAGGTTTTCAGGATACCCATGATCTATATGCAGATGCACGATCTATATGCAGATTTACAGGCCCTTCCTTCTATGCTTGCTACTTGATCTCATGCGAATTCATAGCAGATATCGTCTTCCCCAGAAGAAGTGTGGGAATGGTTACTGGAGACGAAATAAGGAAGCTTTAGGTAAACTCCTAAGCCAACACCTTGTGTGGTAAAAAGAATTCAGCAGTGACTCTAGTAAAACACATTTTTCATGGTAGATGGGATGGCTCTTGGAAGATCTATTTTTTGCCAAGAGTAAAAAATGTTAGAATGTGAATGGTGGCTGAGGCGATTATCCCATGAATTATTCAAACAGTATTCTAAAATAACTGGATAGGTGTTTGAAAGTGTAATAAAGAAGAGATCAGACAAGGAAATGGTTCCATGGTGTAGAGGTTATCACATCTGTTTCACACACAGAAGGTCTTGGGTTCAAGTCCCAATGGAGCCACTTTATGTTTCTAGCAGTGGATGAGCATTTTATAGATGTTCAGCCATCAGCTGTATTGGTGTCAGTGAATGCTTGCATTGTTATGGGACCTTGTTAGGAACAGCTTGGGAGCAATCCTACAAAGATCTTGCAAGCACAGCTATCCAGGAGGGTTGAGTGCAATAGGAGACAGTGACGATAACTGTCTTGCACTAGTCCTGTTGTCCCTGAGGTGGTCGTACCCTGTGATGGACTGCAACAGTATATCCTTGGCAGTATTGGCTGGAATGACAGGGCAGAATGAATGCAAAAGTTGGTCATTTCCCTGCAGTTACTCTCTGAGAGAAAATTAGCATTTGTAGAAAGACCTCAGGTGCTAGTGGAGGATCCTCAAAACATCTTGCTTCACTTTTATCCTTGTAGTTCTATTTTCAAGCCCTCATTCTCTACTAGCTGCAGGGGCTGGCTATCAAGGGCATTTATTTCAGAACTGCCCCTTTTTCTAACTTTAACTGCTGCTTCTCTCCTGTCCTGGGGCATTGCTATTGAAACCTGTTCCATTTCTCTGTCACAGACAGGCTTCACAATACAGGCTGTTATGCTGCACTTTCTGGCCTGCCTTCACTGCTCGCTTATGCCCAGTACTACCTAGCTCCCACTGCCCACAATGTGCCCACTGGCAGTCATACAGAGAATAAATAACTAATCTGAAGTGTAGCTAAGGCTTCAATCACGAAAAAGGAAAAACAGAACAGCAAGCAAAGCAACACAAATCTACAATGATGCAGAGATATTGTGATGCCATGCTGCCTCCATGGTTTGTTTTCCTGTCTTTATTTATTTATTTATTTTATTTAAGTTTTTTATATACCAACATTCAAGACAGTAGTCCCATCATGCTGGTTCACATGAAACAGGAGTGCAAAATAAGCTTAAACTTGAACAATAGTGCGGAAAAAGCAGTTACATGTAACAGGGGAAAAAAAACTTGGAGTAAGAAGGAAAAAAGGAAAAGGAGAACCAGATAATTACATATAATTACATTGTAAGAGGTAGCTAATAGTGATATTGGTGGTGATGTGTGTTGATTGTTATGAGTTAAATAATATTGGAGTTAGGAAAAGCCTGCATGAACAGCCAGGTCTTGAGTCTTTTCTTGAAAGTTGAGAGGCTGGGTTCCGTTCTATGATCTGGGGGGATGGAGTTCCATAAGGTAGGGCCGGCTGTAGAGAAGGCCCGATCTCTTAGCGTAATGTGTCTGGTAGTTTTGGCTGGGGGTACTTGAAGTGATCCTTTGTAAGCATCTCTTGTCGGTCTTGTTGAGGTGTGCAATCGGAGGGGGAAATGAAGGTCAATTGGGGCTAGTTGATGGATGTTTTTGTATATGGTGAGAATGGCCTTGTAGATTATTGTGAAGTGGATGGGTAGCCAGTGGAGGCCCATTAGGATAGGGGTTATGTGGTCTCTTCTCCTGGTGTTAGTGAGTATACGGGCAGAGGCATTTTGAACCATTTGCAGTGGTTTGGTGTGTGATGAGGGGAGACCAAGCAAGATGGTGTTACAATAGTCCAGCTTTGCGAAGATGATTGATTGTAGAATCGTTCTAAAGTCATGAGTGTGGAACAGAGGTCTTATTCTTTTCAGCACTTGGAGTTTATAAAAGCAGTCTTTGGTGGTTTTGTTGATGGTAGCTTTCAGGTTCAGTCGATTGTCAATTAGAACTCCTAGGTCTCTCACTTGTGTAGTTTTTAGTAAGGCTGGATGAGTGGGGGTGGAGAAGCTGTTCTCTGTTGTGATGAGTAATAGTTCCGTTTTGGATGAGTTTAGTACCAGGTTGAGGCTTGTGAGAAGCTGTTTGATATTTTGGAGGCATGTTTCCCAATGAGACAGTGTTTTCGCGAGGGACTCCTTGATGGGGATCAGGACCTGGATATCATCTTGTGTTAATGGGCTGCCACAGCAAAAATCCTTACCAACAATTCAGAGAGACCTCAGAGCTATGCTTTCACACAGACAATGTCTAGAGAAACAATGCAGAGCAAGGCTGTGACATGCTCATTCTTCAAACTCAGCATCACTGTAACCCGCTCTGCGGCATTATAGGAGACTAGGAAAATGCTCCGCTGCGATACATCATAACTCTCATTGCTTGACGGAATGCCAATCCGTCCCTTCTCTGCAGCCTGCCCGCTCCACAGTGTATGAACCTTTCTCCATACATTTGCAACTGTTGCTATGCCTATGATTTCCATGGGTCTTTTGACTATAATTGCTTATAGAAATCATTCTGTTTGACAGAAATGAAACAAATAGGATTCCTTTAGTTCACGGGTCCCCTTCAGCTCATTTTGGACCCTAAGAGTTTAGAGTCAGAGTTTAAAGCTTTTAAAAAAGCTCTAAAAGCATGGCTTTTCGAACAGGCTTATATTGACTATCTTGAAAAAAAGGACTAATTGGTTTAAAGAAACATTATTTTTATCTTTGTTTTATGTTCATTTATTAATAATTGATTAACAATTTTATTTTTTATCATATTTTACTGTACCTTTTAGATATTTCAGTTTGATTTTATGATTTTGTAACATGTAAACCGTTGTGATGTATATTATGAACGATGGTATACAAGAATTTTTAATAAATGAAATAAATAAATAAATAAAAATGAAACAAGTTGGCCCCACTGATTTCATTTTTATATTTTGTTTTCAATGAATGCACTTCTCTAGCTGAGATGCTTGTTCAATTAGTCCTCCTTTAGTCGCGCATCAAGGGTTCGACAGTTGCTCACAGATTAAAAGAAGTGGTCAGTTGGTTCCATAGTGTAGTGGGTATCACATCTGCTTTACACGCAGAAGGGCCTGGGTTCAATCCCCAGTGGAGCCATTTTTAACTTGCTGCAGAAACAGGCATGAGTCTGAGTGCAAGGATTACTTAGATACCGAAAAAGCAAGTTGAAGACCAATGGGTTCCACATATGTGCAGTGGAAACCCCACCTGTCAGGTTTTCAGGATACCCATGATCTATATGCAGATGCACGATCTATATGCAGATTTACAGGCCCTTCCTTCTATGCTTGCTACTTGATCTCATGCGAATTCATAGCAGATATCGTCTTCCCCAGAAGAAGTGTGGGAATGGTTACTGGAGACGAAATAAGGAAGCTTTAGGTAAACTCCTAAGCCAACACCTTGTGTGGTAAAAAGAATTCAGCAGTGACTCTAGTAAAACACATTTTTCATGGTAGATGGGATGGCTCTTGGAAGATCTATTTTTTGCCAAGAGTAAAAAATGTTAGAATGTGAATGGTGGCTGAGGCGATTATCCCATGAATTATTCAAACAGTATTCTAAAATAACTGGATAGGTGTTTGAAAGTGTAATAAAGAAGAGCTCAGACAAGGAAATGGTTCCGTGGTGTAGAGGTTATCACATCTGTTTCACACACAGAAGGTCTTGGGTTCAATTCCCAATGGAGCCACTTTATGTTTCTAGCAGTGGATGAGCATTTTATAGATGTTCAGCCATCAGCAGTATTGGTGTCACTGAATGCTTGCATTGTTATGGGACCTTGTTAGGAACAGCTTGGGAGCAATCCTACAAAGATCTTGCAAGCACAGCTATCCAGGAGGGTTGAGTGCAATAGAAGACAGTGACGATAACTGTCTTGCACTAGTCCTGTTGTCCCTGAGGTGGTCGTACCCTGTGATGGACTGCAACAGTATATCCTTGGCAGTATGGACTGGAATGACAGGGCAGAATGAATGCAAAAGTTGGTCATTTCCCTGCAGTTACTCTCTGAGAGAAAATTAGCATTTGTAGAAAGACCTCAGGTGCTAGTGGAGGATCCTCAAAACATCTTGCTTCACTTTTATCCTTGTAGTTCTATTTTCAAGCCCTCATTCTCTACTAGCTGCAGGGGCTGGCTATCAAGGGCATTTATTTCAGAACTGCCCCTTTTTCTAACTTTAACTGCTGCTTCTCTCCTGTCCTGGGGCATTGCTATTGAAACCTGTTCCATTTCTCTGTCACAGACAGGCTTCACAATACAGGCTGTTATGCTGCACTTTCTGGCCTGCCTTCACTGCTCGCTTATGCCCAGTACTACCTAGCTCCCACTGCCCACAATGTGCCCACTGGCAGTCATACAGAGAATAAATAACTAATCTGAAGTGTAGCTAAGGCTTCAATCACGAAAAAGGAAAAACAGAACAGCAAGCAAAGCAACACAAATCTACAATGATGCAGAGATATTGTGATGCCATGCTGCCTCCATGGTTTGTTTTCCTGTCTTTATTTATTTATTTATTTTATTTAAGTTTTTTATATACCAACATTCAAGACAGTAGTCCCATCATGCTGGTTCACATGAAACAGGAGTGCAAAATAAGCTTAAACTTGAACAATAGTGCGGAAAAAGCAGTTACATGTAACAGGGGAAAAAAAACTTGGAGTAAGAAGGAAAAAAGGAAAAGGAGAACCAGATAATTACATATAATTACATTGTAAGAGGTAGCTAATAGTGATATTGGTGGTGATGTGTGTTGATTGTTATGAGTTAAATAATATTGGAGTTAGGAAAAGCCTGCATGAACAGCCAGGTCTTGAGTCTTTTCTTGAAAGTTGAGAGGCTGGGTTCCGTTCTATGATCTGGGGGGATGGAGTTCCATAAGGTAGGGCCGGCTGTAGAGAAGGCCCGATCTCTTAGCGTAATGTGTCTGGTAGTTTTGGCTGGGGGTACTTGAAGTGATCCTTTGTAAGCATCTCTTGTCGGTCTTGTTGAGGTGTGCAATCGGAGGGGGAAATGAAGGTCAATTGGGGCTAGTTGATGGATGTTTTTGTATATGGTGAGAATGGCCTTGTAGATTATTGTGAAGTGGATGGGTAGCCAGTGGAGGCCCATTAGGATAGGGGTTATGTGGTCTCTTCTCCTGGTGTTAGTGAGTATACGGGCAGAGGCATTTTGAACCATTTGCAGTGGTTTGGTGTGTGATGAGGGGAGACCAAGCAAGATGGTGTTACAATAGTCCAGCTTTGCGAAGATGATTGATTGTAGAATCGTTCTAAAGTCATGAGTGTGGAACAGAGGTCTTATTCTTTTCAGCACTTGGAGTTTATAAAAGCAGTCTTTGGTGGTTTTGTTGATGGTAGCTTTCAGGTTCAGTCGATTGTCAATTAGAACTCCTAGGTCTCTCACTTGTGTAGTTTTTAGTAAGGCTGGATGAGTGGGGGTGGAGAAGCTGTTCTCTGTTGTGATGAGTAATAGTTCCGTTTTTTAATGAGTTTAGTACCAGGTTGAGGCTTGTGAGAAGCTGTTTGATATTTTGGAGGCATGTTTCCCAATGAGACAGTGTTTTCGCGAGGGACTCCTTGATGGGGATCAGGACCTGGATATCATCTTGTGTTAATGGGCTGCCACAGCAAAAATCCTTACCAACAATTCAGAGAGACCTCAGAGCTATGCTTTCACACAGACAATGTCTAGAGAAACAATGCAGAGCAAGGCTGTGACATGCTCATTCTTCAAACTCAGCATCACTGTAACCCGCTCTGCGGCATTATAGGAGACTAGGAAAATGCTCCGCTGCGATACATCATAACTCTCATTGCTTGACGGAATGCCAATCCGTCCCTTCTCTGCAACCTGTCCGCTCCACAGTGTATGAACCTTTCTCCATACATTTGCAACTGTTGCTATGCCTATGATTTCCATGGGTC
Organism: Rhinatrema bivittatum; assembly: GCF_901001135.1. Lineage (NCBI taxonomy): Eukaryota > Metazoa > Chordata > Amphibia > Gymnophiona > Rhinatrematidae > Rhinatrema > Rhinatrema bivittatum. Next base: position 21,291 of record NW_021820341.1, read on the forward strand.
TTTTGACTATAATTGCTTATAGAAATCATTCTGTTTGACAGAAATGAAACAAATAGGATTCCTTTAGTTCACGGGTCCCCTTCAGCTCATTTTGGACCCTAAGAGTTTGGAGTCAGAGTTTAAAGCTTTTAAAAAAGCTCTAAAAGCATGGCTGTTCGAACAGGCTTATATTGACTATCTTGTAAAAAAGGACTAATTGGTTTAAAGAAACATTATTTTTATCTTTGTTTTATGTTCATTTATTAACAATTTTATTTTTTATCATATTTTACTGTACATTTTAGATATTTCAGTTTGATTGTATGATTTTGTAACATGTAAACCGTTGTGATGTATATTATGAACGATGGTATACAAGAATTTGTAATAAATGAAATAAATAAATAAATAAAAATGAAACAAGTTGGCCCCACTGATTTCATTTTTATATTTTGTTTTCAATGAATGCACTTCTCTAGCTGAGATGCTTGTTCAATTAGTCCTCCTTTAGTCGCGCATCAAGGGTTCGACAGTTGCTCACAGATTAAAAGCAGTGGTCAGTTGGTTCCATAGTGTAGTGGGTATCACATCTGCTTTACACGCAGAAGGGCCTGGGTTCAATCCCCAGTGGAGCCATTTTTAACTTGCTGCAGAAACAGGCATGAGTCTGAGTGCAAGGATTACTTAGATACCGAAAAAGCAAGTTCAAGACCAATGGGTTCCACATATGTGCAGTGGAAACCCCACCTGTCAGGTTTTCAGGGTACCCATGATCTATATGCAGATGCACGATCTATATGCAGGTTTACAGGCCCTTCCTTCTATGCTTGCTACTTGATCTCATGCGAATTCATAGCAGATATCGTCTTCCCCAGAAGAAGTGTGGGAATGGTTACTGGAGACGAAATAAGGAAGCTTTAGGTAAACTCCTAAGCCAACACCTTGTGTGGTAAAAAGAATTCAGCAGTGACTCTAGTAAAACACATTTTTCATGGTAGATGGGATGGCTCTTGGAAGATCTATTTTTTGCCAAGAGTAAAAAATGTTAGAATGTGAATGGTGGCTGAGGCGATTATCCCATGAATTATTCAAACAGTATTCTAAAATAACTGGATAGGTGTTTGAAAGTGTAATAAAGAAGAGATCAGACAAGGAAATGGTTCCATGGTGTAGAGGTTATCACATCTGTTTCACACACAGAAGGTCTTGGGTTCAAGTCCCAATGGAGCCACTTTATGTTTCTAGCAGTGGATGAGCATTTTATAGATGTTCAGCCATCAGCTGTATTGGTGTCAGTGAATGCTTGCATTGTTATGGGACCTTGTTAGGAACAGCTTGGGAGCAATCCTACAAAGATCTTGCAAGCACAGCTATCCAGGAGGGTTGAGTGCAATAGAAGACAGTGACGATAACTGTCTTGCACTAGTCCTGTTGTCCCTGAGGTGGTCGTACCCTGTGATGGACTGCAACAGTATATCCTTGGCAGTATGGACTGGAATGACAGGGCAGAATGAATGCAAAAGTTGGTCATTTCCCTGCAGTTACTCTCTGAGAGAAAATTAGCATTTGTAGAAAGACCTCAGGTGCTAGTGGAGGATCCTCAAAACATCTTGCTTCACTTTTATCCTTGTAGTTCTATTTTCAAGCCCTCATTCTCTACTAGCTGCAGGGGCTGGCTATCAAGGGCATTTATTTCAGAACTGCCCCTTTTTCTAACTTTAACTGCTGCTTCTCTCCTGTCCTGGGGCATTGCTATTGAAACCTGTTCCATTTCTCTGTCACAGACAGGCTTCACAATACAGGCTGTTATGCTGCACTTTCTGGCCTGCCTTCACTGCTCGCTTATGCCCAGTACTACCTAGCTCCCACTGCCCACAATGTGCCCACTGGCAGTCATACAGAGAATAAATAACTAATCTGAAGTGTAGCTAAGGCTTCAATCACGAAAAAGGAAAAACAGAACAGCAAGCAAAGCAACACAAATCTACAATGATGCAGAGATATTGTGATGCCATGCTGCCTCCATGCTTTGTTTTCCTGTCTTTATTTATTTATTTATTTTATTTAAGTTTTTTATATACCAACATTCAAGACAGTAGTCCCATCATGCTGGTTCACATGAAACAGGAGTGCAAAATAAGCTTAAACTTGAACAATAGTGCGGAAAAAGCAGTTACATGTAACAGGGGAAAAAAAACTTGGAGTAAGAAGGAAAAAAGGAAAAGGAGAACCAGATAATTACATATAATTACATTGTAAGAGGTAGCTAATAGTGATATTGGTGGTGATGTGTGTTGATTGTTATGAGTTAAATAATATTGGAGTTAGGAAAAGCCTGCATGAACAGCCAGGTCTTGAGTCTTTTCTTGAAAGTTGAGAGGCTGGGTTCCGTTCTATGATCTGGGGGGATGGAGTTCCATAAGGTAGGGCCGGCTGTAGAGAAGGCCCGATCTCTTAGCGTAATGTGTCTGGTAGTTTTGGCTGGGGGTACTTGAAGTGATCCTTTGTAAGCATCTCTTGTCGGTCTTGTTGAGGTGTGCAATCGGAGGGGGAAATGAAGGTCAATTGGGGCTAGTTGATGGATGTTTTTGTATATGGTGAGAATGGCCTTGTAGATTATTGTGAAGTGGATGGGTAGCCAGTGGAGGCCCATTAGGATAGGGGTTATGTGGTCTCTTCTCCTGGTGTTAGTGAGTATACGGGCAGAGGCATTTTGAACCATTTGCAGTGGTTTGGTGTGTGATGAGGGGAGACCAAGCAAGATGGTGTTACAATAGTCCAGCTTTGCGAAGATGATTGATTGTAGAATCGTTCTAAAGTCATGAGTGTGGAACAGAGGTCTTATTCTTTTCAGCACTTGGAGTTTATAAAAGCAGTCTTTGGTGGTTTTGTTGATGGTAGCTTTCAGGTTCAGTCGATTGTCAATTAGAACTCCTATGTTGTGGATAGAAATTGTCAGTGGACCCTTGGGCCGGCCGAGTGGAGCGAGGGCTCCGAGAGTGGAGGAAGGCCGGGAGGCGGAGCACAGCGGGTGTTGAAGAGAAGTCTTCGCCCTGGAAACCCGAGACCTCCCCAAGAGGGGCCTGTAGAGGTCCGGGTCGCTGGGTCTTAGGAGAAGCGCTGAGGTCAGTGCTGGCAGTAAACGAGAGGAGTCGAGATGAAGTCCGAAGGTCGTGGCTGGCTGAAGACAAGAGGAGACGAGGTGTAGTCCGAAGGTGGTGGCTGGCTGAAGACAAGAGGAGGCGAGGTGAAGTCCGAAGGTCGTGGCTGGCTGAAGACAAGAGGAGTCAAGGTGAAGTCCGAAGTCGGGTCAGCAGAGGCGGAAGCAGGCAGGAAGCGAGGAGAAGGAACAGGAAAGACCGGAACTGGAGCGAGGGTCAGCAGGAACTGGAGCAGGATCAGCAGGAACTGGAGCAAGGGTCAGCAGGAACTGGAGCAGGATCAGCAGGAACTGGAGCAGGATCAGCAGGAACTGGAGCAAGGATCTCCAGGAACGCAACTAACACTCAGAGAGTGACCTCGTTGCAAGGCAAGGCTGAGGACACAGACGCCGACTTAAATAGTCTGCCGGCGTCTGACGTCAGAGAAGGGGCGGTTCAGCACTTCCGGGTGCTGGACCTACAAGTGCCGGCCCTTCGCGCGCGCGCGTTCCCCGGCGGGGGGAGGAGCCGCGTTCAGGCCCTGACGGCGTCTCCACGAGGGAGACGCCGCTGCCATGCGGCCAGGAAGGCCTTTCAGCGCGCGGTTCGCGGTGCGAACGGGGAGCCCGGAGACAAGGTAAGGACCCGGTCGCTAACTTAGCGACCGGGACCGCAACAGTACCCCCTCCTTTACGCCCCCTCTTCAAAGGCCCAGGCTTGCCAGGATGATCGGCGTGGAATAGTTGTAACAGAGATTTGTCCAAAATGTTGCGAGCAGGTTCCCAAGTATTGTCTTCATCCCCGCATCCCTCCCAAGCTAGCAAGTACTCCCAACGTCTGTTGGCGAAACGAGAATCCAAGACTTCTCGTACTTGGAAGGTAGGGTCCTCGGCTGTGGGAGCAGAGGTAGGATCAGGCGGGCTCTGGTGGAACCTGGAAAGGACTACTGGTTTCAGGAGAGAGACGTGGAAAACGTTATGAATGCGTAACGTGGTAGGCAGACGCAGACGATAGGACACCAGCCCCACTCTCTCCGCTACCCGAAAAGGACCACAGAACTTAGGTGCTAGCTTCTTCGATGGCTGTCTTAAATGGATGTGCTTGGTACTGAGCCACACTCTGTCTCCAGGTAGGAAGATAGGTGCGGGTGTCCGATGGCGATCACTGTAGCATTTAGAGGTGAGTGCAGACCTACGAAGCCTCCGTTGGGTAGATATCCAGAGTGTACCCAACTGCTGGGCAGTAAGCTGCGCCGCAGGTGAGGAGACCGGCACAGGCACGGGCAAAGGTGGTTTGAGTTGCTTTCCATATACGATTTGGAAGGGTGATCTTCCTGTTGCTGCGTGTACTTGATTGTTGTAGGCGAACTCTGCCCACGGTAACAGTTCCACCCAATTATCTTGTTTGTGGTTGGTGAAAGCTCGTAGGAACAGTTTTAGAGAACGGTTCATCCGTTCTGTTTGCCCGTTACTTTGCGGGTGGAAGGCGGTAGAGAAACTGAGTTGTATTTCAAACTTTTTGCAAAGAGCCCTCCAATACCTGGCTGTAAATTGTGGGCCTCTGTCCGAGACTATGTCTTGAGGCAAGCCGTGGATACGGAATATGTGATGAGTAAATAACAGGGCTAGCTCGGTTGCGGAGGGTAGTTTGGGTAGTGGCACGAAATGGACCATCTTAGAAAAACGGTCCACGGTAACCCAAATTACCGTCTTGCCTTGAGACGAGGGTAGATCTACTACAAAGTCCGTGGCGATGTGAGTCCACGGTTCCGTAGGTACGGGCAATGGTTGTAAGAGTCCTCTCGGGGAACCAACCAGAGGTTTCTGCATGGCACACGTAGGACAGGAGCTAACGTAGAGAGAGACATCCCTTCGAAGGCCGGGCCACCAGTAGAAGCGATTTATGAGATCCAGGGTTCGCTCCCTACCTGCATGCCCTCCGGACAAGGAGTCATGCCCCCAAGACAGGACCTTCCTTCGAAGTTTCTTGGGTACGACGGTTTCTCGTGGTTGAATCTAGTGTAGTAAGGGCGAGATGGACACGTGCGGGATCCAGAATATGTTGTAGTTCCTCCTCCTCCTCAGGTTGAGCATTACGGGACAGAGCGTCGGCTCGGATGTTTTTCTCTGCGGGTCGATATTTGAGAATGAAGTCGAAGCGACTGAAGAAAAGGGACCACCTGGCTTGACGCGGGTTCAGGCGTTGAGCATGGGCTAAAAACTCTAAGTTCTTGTGGTCTGTATACACTGTGATGGTGTGATTGGCTCCTTCAAGCCACTGCCTCCATTCTTCGAATGCGAGTTTAATTGCTAGAAGTTCTTTATCTCCGATACCGTAGTTGTATTCGGCTGGGGAGAATTTTTTAGAGAAATAGGAGCATGGCATCAGTTTGCCAGAAGCATCGTGTTGACTAAGGACAGCCCCGACGGCTAAGCTGGAAGCATCAACTTCCACAATGAATGGATGCAGTGGGTTTGGATGGTGCAAGCAGGAAGCCTTTAAAAAAGCTTGCTTCAAGTCTTCAAAAGCTACGCATGCGTCTTCAGGCCAGTCTTGAGCGTTGGCCCCCTTACGAGTGAGAGCGGTGAGTGGGGCGACTTTGAGAGAGTAGTGAGGAATGAAGTGCCGGTAGAAATTAGCGAATCCGAGGAATCGCTGGAGAGCCTTCAAGCCCGAGGGACGGGGCCAATTAGTGATAGCCGAGACCTTCTCGGGATCCATTTGGAACCCCGAGGAGGAGACAATGTATCCCAAGAAGGGAAGCGATTCACAGTCGAACTGGCACTTCTCTAGTTTAGCGTATAGATGATTTTCTCTTAAGGCCTGTAGAACGAGTCTGACATGTTGTCGATGGGTGATTGGGTCTTGGGAATAAATCAGAACATCGTCCAGGTAAACAATGACGAAAGAGTGGAGCATTTCCCGGAGTACCTCGTTCATGAGATTTTGGAAGACGGCTGGGGCGTTGCACAACCCAAACGGCATTACCAAATACTCATAATGTCCGTCACGGGTGTTAAACGCCGTCTTCCACTCATCTCCCGGGCGTATACGCACAAGATTGTAAGCTCCACGAAGGTCAAGTTTAGAAAAAACCTTCGCTCCTTGTAGTCTGTCAAGTAACTCAGGTATCAAGGGGAGCGGGTAACGGTCCTTTTTGGTGATGGTGTTCAACCCTCTGTAGTCGATGCAGGGTCTAAGGGTGCCGTCCTTCTTAGCTACAAAGAAGAACCCTGCCCCAGCAGGAGAGTGTGAAGGGCGAATGAAGCCTTTAGCGAGGTTTTCCGTAATATAGTCGGACATAGCTCGGGTCTCCGGTAGTGACAGCGGGTAGACACGGCCGCGCGGGGGAGTGGTGCCCGGGAGAAGTTCAATGGCACAATCAAATGGCCGGTGACATGGAAGGACCTCCGCTTTTTGCTTAGAGAACACATCGGAGTAATCCTGATACGGTGAAGGGAGTTTGATGGCTGCCTGGCAAAGAGGAATCGAGGATTTCAGGGGAAATTCAAGGCAGTTTTGGAAGCAATAAGAGCTCCATTGAGCAATCTGGAGAGAGTCCCAATGTATTAGGGATGTGAATCGTTTTTCAACGATTAAAATTATCGTCCAATAATGTTTATATCGTCTTAAATCGTTATAGAACACGATACAATAGAAATTCTAACGATTTATCGTTAAAAATCGTTAAATCGTGTTAGTGCGCACTAACTCGAGTTAGTGCGCACTAACTCCCCGTTAGTGCGCACTAACTCGATTTAGTGCGCACTAACTGAAAATGATACAAATAAACACTTTCCAGGTCACTGAAGGTCAGTTAGGAATGAATATGTGTTCCTATTGGCTGGCTGCCCTCTTATCTATTGATGTTACCAAGGTTACCACTGAGGTGATGGTTGGGGGGATGGGAAATGGAACTGGAAACTAACGAACACCAACAGAAAATGAAACAAAGTGTTCACACTTCCCAGGTCAGTAAAGGTCACTTAGGAATGAATATGTATGTATGTATTCCTATTGGCTGGCTGTGCTCTTATCTATTGATGTTACCAAGGCTAATACTGAGGTAATGGTTGGGGGGATGTGAAATGGAAACAGTTGGAAGCTTGACAAAAAAAGTAATGTAATGATCAGCACTCACGTGACTAGAACTTGTTTGTTTATTATTTTTGTTAGCAGGCACCTGAAATGCTAGTGCATGTTGAATTTGCCAATCACTGTGCATTTTAGAAAGGTGGTCCTGGCTGGAACTGTACACAGTTCAAATATATGTAATTGATTGTTGGTAAGTGTATTTTTTAAGTAGCCACACTGGCACAAGTATGTTTACTTTTCCTCCTACTTAACTCACTAGCTCAGCTTTGTAAGAAGGGCTTCTCTGCTTGTGTGTTGTTTTTGTTTGGTGTGAGGAGAGCAGAAACATCAGATCTTTATTCAATCTACTACAGTCATCTCTTACAGTGCCCTATCCCTATTAATACCAGGAGTGTTGTGATCTTCCTGCACACAGTGCCCTAACCCTGATACCAGTCTGAGACAGCTCCCTCCCTGCATTACTAGTGAGAGGCTGGCTTCACAGACAGGGGGGAGCTGCCTGACCCTCACTCCTGACTTCCCCCATGTCCCAGCTAGTGAATGGTGTGTGGGTGAGGGGGGGGGGGATGGTGAAGTCTGAGACAGCTCCCTCCCTGCATTACTAGTGAGAGGCTGGCTTCACAGACAGGGGGGCGCTGCCTGACCCTCACTCCTGACTTCCCCCATGTCCCAGCTAGTGAATGGTGTGTGGGTGAGGGGGGGGGGGAGGATGGTGAAGTCTGAGACAGCTCCCTCCCTGCATTACTAGTGAGAGGCTGGCTTCACAGACAGGGGGGAGCTGCCTGACCCTCACTCCTGACTTCCCCCATGTCCCAGCTAGTGAGTGGTGGGTGGGTGGGGGGGGGGGGGGAGGATGGTGAAGTCTGAGACAGCTCCCTCCCTGCATTACTAGTGAGAGGCTGGCTTCACAGACAGGGGGGAGCTGCCTGACCCTCACTCCTGACTTCCCCCATGTCCCAGCTAGTGAATGGTGTGTGGGTGAGGGGGGGGGGAGGATGGTGAAGTCTGAGACAGCTCCCTCCCTGCATTACTAGTGAGAGGCTGGCTTCACAGACAGGGGGGAGCTGCCTGACCCTCACTCCTGACTTCCCCCATGTCCCAGCTAGTGAATGGTGTGTGGGTGAGGGGGGGGGAGGATGGTGAAGTCTGAGACAGCTCCCTCCCTGCATTACTAGTGAGAGGCTGGCTTCACAGACAGGGGGGAGCTGCCTGACCCTCACTCCTGACTTCCCCCATGTCCCAGCTAGTGAATGGTGTGTGGGTGAGGGGGGGGGGGGGAGGATGGTGAAGTCTGAGACAGCTCCCTCCCTGCATTACTAGTGAGAGGCTGGCTTCACAGACAGGGGGGAGCTGCCTGACCCTCACTCCTGACTTCCCCCATGTCCCAGCTAGTGAATGGTGTGTGGGTGAGGGGGGGGGAGGATGGTGAAGTCTGAGACAGCTCCCTCCCTGCATTACTAGTGAGAGGCTGGCTTCACAGACAGGGGGGAGCTGCCTGACCCTCACTCCTGACTTCCCCCATGTCCCAGCTAGTGAATGGTGTGTGGGTGAGGGGGGGGGGAGGATGGTGAAGTCTGAGACAGCTCCCTCCCTGCATTACTAGTGAGAGGCTGGCTTCACAGACAGGGGGGAGCTGCCTGACCCTCACTCCTGACTTCCCCCATGTCCCAGCTAGTGAATGGTGTGTGGGTGAGGGGGGGGGGGGAGGATGGTGAAGTCTGAGACAGCTCCCTCCCTGCATTACTAGTGAGAGGCTGGCTTCACAGACAGGGGGGAGCTGCCTGACCCTCACTCCTCCGGGGTATTGTGATCTTCCTGCACACAGTGCCCTATCCCTGATACCAGGGGTGTTGTGATCTTCCTGCATGCAGTGCCCTATCCCTATTAATACCAGGAGTGTTGTGATCTTCCTGCATGCAGTGCCCTATCCCTGATACCGGGATGTGTGCAAGAAGATCACAACACCCCCGGTATCAGGAATAGGGCACTGTGTGCAGGAAGATCACAACACCCCCAGTATCAGGAATAGGGCACTGTGTGCAGGAAGATCACAACACCCCTGGTATTAGGGATAGGGCACTGTGTGCAGGAAGATCACAACACTCCTGGTATTAATAGGGATAGGGCACTGTGTGCAGGAAGATCACAATACCCCTGGTATCAGGGTTAGGGCACAAGTTCTAGTCACATTGACTGATCACATTACTTGTTTTGTCAAGCTACCAACTGTTTCCATTTCCCATCCCCCATATACTGTCAGTAGGAAACTTGGTAACATGAATAAATAAGAGGGCAGCCAATAGGAATACATATTCATTCCTAAACTGACCTTAACTGACCTAAAAAGTGTCAAATTGTATCATTTTCAGTTAGTGCGCACTAACTCCCAGTTAGTGCGCACTAACGGGAGTTAGTGCGCACTAACTCGAGTTAGTGCGCACTAATCGGAAAAAACGATTTTTAACGATTTTTTAACTAAAAAATCGTGCCTAAGACGATTTTCTTGCCCTGCCACACGATTTCTATCGTTAAGACGATATGGAAAACGATTCACATCCCTACAATGTATCATAGGAGCATGCAGCTGTAACCATGGTAGTCCTAAGACCACAGGATGCACAGTCCTTTCGAGCAGCAGAAAAGAGATTTCCTCGGTATGAAGAAGTCCAGTACGTAGAGTCAGAGGTCTCGTGAGCTCAGTAATGTCACCAGGAAGAGGAGTTCCTTGGATGGAGGTGACTCGCAGAGGCGGTTCTTTAGGAACCGTAGAGAGTCCAAGTTGGTAAGCCAAATCTTTTAGAATGAAGTTCCCCCCGGCTCCAGAATCTACAAAAGCGAGGGTTTGGAAGGAGCCACCAGGGTACTCCAACGTAACAGGAACCGTGCATTGAGGAGCAGGGTTGACACAGCCTAGGGGAAGCTCCTCCCATCCATCTAGGCTCGGGCGTTTTCCGGCCTCTCTGGGCACTGAGCCAAGAGATGACCCTTGGCCCCGCAGTATAGGCACAACCCTTGAGTACGGCGTCGTCTCCTTTCTTCCTCGGATAGATGCGTGCGCCCGATCTGCATAGGTTCCTCCGTAGAGGGGTTGCTGAGAGAAGACTGCGTCCTGGAAGTGGCAGTCAAGGGTCTAGAGAAGTTAGGCGCCAAAGAGACAGGACGACGAAGTACTCGGCCCTCCTTGGCTCGTTGCTGGAGGCGACGGTCGATTTTCCCAGCAAGGTCTATAACCTCATTCAGAGAGCTGGGAATGTCCCGAGCCATCAGCTCATCCTTAATGCGGCCTGCGAGGCCCTCAAGGAAAATGCCTCGCAGACAATCATCTTGCCAGCTGAGTTCCATAGCTAGAGTGCGGAATTCAATGGCGTAATCTGCCAGGGTTCGAGTCCCTTGTCTCAACTGTAGGATTTCGGTGGTGGCAGTAGTCAGGCGAGCAGGCTCATCAAAGGTTTGTTTGAAATGAGCCACAAACCGAGGCAAGTCCTGCAACATAGGATCCTGATGCTCCCACATGGGTGATGCCCACAGCATGGCCTTCCCATCAAGTAGGGAGAGGATATAGGCCACTTTGACAGCATCTGAAGGAAACTGCCCCGGAAGCAAGGAGAATCGGATAAAGCACTGGTTCAAGAAGGCTCTACAGGTCTTGGCGTCCCCGGTATAACGAGTAGGCGCAGGAAGCTGAGTCTGTGCTGGCGGCTGCGGTGCTGGTACCGGGGGTGGAGGTTGAACCACCTCAGGAGGACTAGCGTCCAAACGAGTGGCGAGGCGATCGACTGTAGCAGCTAGCATTTCTAGGCAGTGCTGCTGCTGCTGAATTCTCTGGGCCATTCCGGGAATGGCTTGCAAGCCGGCTGCGTCCGCCGGGTCCATGGCCTTGCAAACTGTTGTGGATAGAAATTGTCAGTGGACCCTTGGGCCGGCCGAGTGGAGCGAGGGCTCCGAGAGTGGAGGAAGGCCGGGAGGCGGAGCACAGCGGGTGTTGAAGAGAAGTCTTCGCCCTGGAAACCCGAGACCTCCCCAAGAGGGGCCTGTAGAGGTCCGGGTCGCTGGGTCTTAGGAGAAGCGCTGAGGTCAGTGCTGGCAGTAAACGAGAGGAGTCGAGATGAAGTCCGAAGGTCGTGGCTGGCTGAAGACAAGAGGAGACGAGGTGTAGTCCGAAGGTGGTGGCTGGCTGAAGACAAGAGGAGGCGAGGTGAAGTCCGAAGGTCGTGGCTGGCTGAAGACAAGAGGAGTCAAGGTGAAGTCCGAAGTCGGGTCAGCAGAGGCAGAAGCAGGCAGGAAGCGAGGAGAAGGAACAGGAAAGACCGGAACTGGAGCGAGGGTCAGCAGGAACTGGAGCAGGATCAGCAGGAACTGGAGCAAGGGTCAGCAGGAACTGGAGCAGGATCAGCAGAAAATGGAGCAGGATCAGCAGGAACTGGAGCAAGGATCTCCAGGAACGCAACTAACACTCAGAGAGTGACCTCGTTGCAAGGCAAGGCTGAGGACACAGACGCCGACTTAAATAGTCTGCCGGCGTCTGACGTCAGAGAAGGGGCGGTTCAGCACTTCCGGGTGCTGGACCTACAAGTGCCGGCCCTTCGCGCGCGCGCGTTCCCCGGCGGGGGGAGGAGCCGCGTTCAGGCCCTGACGGCGTCTCCACGAGGGAGACGCCGCTGCCATGCGGCCAGGAAGGCCTTTCAGCGCGCGGTTCGCGGTGCGAACGGGGAGCCCGGAGACAAGGTAAGGACCCGGTCGCTAACTTAGCGACCGGGACCGCAACACTCCTAGGTCTCTCACTTGTGTAGTTTTTAGTAAGGCTGGATGAGTGGGGGTGGAGAAGCTGTTCTCTGTTGTGATGAGTAATAGTTCCGTTTTGGATGAGTTTAGTACCAGGTTGAGGCTTGTGAGAAGCTGTTTGATATTTTGGAGGCATGTTTCCCAATGAGACAGTGTTTTCGCGAGGGACTCCTTGATGGGGATCAGGACCTGGATATCATCTTGTGTTAATGGGCTGCCACAGCAAAAATCCTTACCAACAATTCAGAGAGACCTCAGAGCTATGCTTTCACACAGACAATGTCTAGAGAAACAATGCAGAGCAAGGCTGTGACATGCTCATTCTTCAAACTCAGCATCACTGTAACCCGCTCTGCGGCATTATAGGAGACTAGGAAAATGCTCCGCTGCGATACATCATAACTCTCATTGCTTGACGGAATGCCAATCCGTCCCTTCTCTGCAACCTGCCCGCTCCACAGTGTATGAACCTTTCTCCATACATTTGCAACTGTTGCTATGCCTATGATTTCCATGGGTCTTTTGACTATAATTGCTTATAGAAATCATTCTGTTTGACAGAAATGAAACAAATAGGATTCCTTTAGTTCACGGGTCCCCTTCAGCTCATTTTGGACCCTAAGAGTTTAGAGTCAGAGTTTAAAGCTTTTAAAAAAGCTCTAAAAGCATGGCTTTTCGAACAGGCTTATATTGACTATCTTGAAAAAAAGGACTAATTGGTTTAAAGAAACATTATTTTTATCTTTGTTTTATGTTCATTTATTAATAATTGATTAACAATTTTATTTTTTATCATATTTTACTGTACCTTTTAGATATTTCAGTTTGATTTTATGATTTTGTAACATGTAAACCGTTGTGATGTATATTATGAACGATGGTATACAAGAATTTTTAATAAATAAAATAAATAAATAAAAAAGAAACAAGTTGGCCCCACTGATTTCATTTTTATATTTTGTTTTCAATGAATGCACTTCTCTAGCTGAGATGCTTGTTCAATTAGTCCTCCTTTAGTCGCGCATCAAGGGTTAGACAGTTGCTCACAGATTAAAAGAAGTGGTCAGTTGGTTCCATAGTGTAGTGGGTATCACATTTGCTTTACACGCAGAAGGGCCTGGGTTCAATCCCCAGTGGAGCCATTTTTAACTTGCTGCAGAAACAGGCATGAGTCTGAGTGCAAGGATTACTTAGATACCGAAAAAGCAAGTTGAAGACCAATGGGTTCCATATATGTGCAGTGGAAACCCCACCTGTCAGGTTTTCAGGATACCCATGATCTATATGCAGATGCACGATCTATATGCAGATTTACAGGCCCTTCCTTCTATGCTTGCTACTTGATCTCATGCGAATTCATAGCAGATATCGTCTTCCCCAGAAGAAGTGTGGGAATGGTTACTGGAGACGAAATAAGGAAGCTTTAGGTAAACTCCTAAGCCAACACCTTGTGTGGTAAAAAGAATTCAGCAGTGACTCTAGTAAAACACATTTTTCATGGTAGATGGGATGGCTCTTGGAAGATCTATTTTTTGCCAAGAGTAAAAAATGTTAGAATGTGAATGGTGGCTGAGGCGATTATCCCATGAATTATTCAAACAGTATTCTAAAATAACTGGATAGGTGTTTGAAAGTGTAATAAAGAAAAGATCAGACAAGGAAATGGTTCCATGGTGTAGAGGTTATCACATCTGTTTCACACACAGAAGGTCTTGGGTTCAAGTCCCAATGGAGCCACTTTATGTTTCTAGCAGTGGATGAGCATTTTATAGATGTTCAGCCATCAGCTGTATTGGTGTCAGTGAATGCTTGCATTGTTATGGGACCTTGTTAGGAACAGCTTGGGAGCAATCCTACAAAGATCTTGCAAGCACAGCTATCCAGGAGGGTTGAGTGCAATAGGAGACAGTGACGATAACTGTCTTGCACTAGTCCTGTTGTCCCTGAGGTGGTCGTACCCTGTGATGGACTGCAACAGTATATCCTTGGCAGTATTGGCTGGAATGACAGGGCAGAATGAATGCAAAAGTTGGTCATTTCCCTGCAGTTACTCTCTGAGAGAAAATTAGCATTTGTAGAAAGACCTCAGGTGCTAGTGGAGGATCCTCAAAACATCTTGCTTCACTTTTATCCTTGTAGTTCTATTTTCAAGCCCTCATTCTCTACTAGCTGCAGGGGCTGGCTATCAAGGGCATTTATTTCAGAACTGCCCCTTTTTCTAACTTTAACTGCTGCTTCTCTCCTGTCCTGGGGCATTGCTATTGAAACCTGTTCCATTTCTCTGTCACAGACAGGCTTCACAATACAGGCTGTTATGCTGCACTTTCTGGCCTGCCTTCACTGCTCGCTTATGCCCAGTACTACCTAGCTCCCACTGCCCACAATGTGCCCACTGGCAGTCATACAGAGAATAAATAACTAATCTGAAGTGTAGCTAAGGCGTCAATCACGAAAAAGGAAAAACAGAACAGCAAGCAAAGCAACACAAATCTACAATGATGCAGAGATATTGTGATGCCATGCTGCCTCCATGGTTTGTTTTCCTGTCTTTATTTATTTATTTATTTTATTTAAGTTTTTTATATACCAACATTCAAGACAGTAGTCCCATCATGCTGGTTCACATGAAACAGGAGTGCAAAATAAGCTTAAACTTGAACAATAGTGCGGAAAAAAGCAGTTACATGTAACAGGGGAAAAAAAACTTGGAGTAAGAAGGAAAAAAGGAAAAGGAGAACCAGATAATTACATATAATTACATTGTAAGAGGTAGCTAATAGTGATATTGGTGGTGATGTGTGTTGATTGTTATGAGTTAAATAATATTGGAGTTAGGAAAAGCCTGCATGAACAGCCAGGTCTTGAGTCTTTTCTTGAAAGTTGAGAGGCTGGGTTCCGTTCTATGATCTGGGGGGATGGAGTTCCATAAGGTAGGGCCGGCTGTAGAGAAGGCCCGATCTCTTAGCGTAATGTGTCTGGTAGTTTTGGCTGGGGGTACTTGAAGTGATCCTTTGTAAGCATCTCTTGTCGGTCTTGTTGAGGTGTGCAATCGGAGGGGGAAATGAAGGTCAATTGGGGCTAGTTGATGGATGTTTTTGTATATGGTGAGAATGGCCTTGTAGATTATTGTGAAGTGGATGGGTAGCCAGTGGAGGCCCATTAGGATAGGGGTTATGTGGTCTCTTCTCCTGGTGTTAGTGAGTATACGGGCAGAGGCATTTTGAACCATTTGCAGTGGTTTGGTGTGTGATGAGGGGAGACCAAGCAAGATGGTGTTACAATAGTCCAGCTTTGCGAAGATGATTGATTGTAGAATCGTTCTAAAGTCATGAGTGTGGAACAGAGGTCTTATTCTTTTCAGCACTTGGAGTTTATAAAAGCAGTCTTTGGTGGTTTTGTTGATGGTAGCTTTCAGGTTCAGTCGATTGTCAATTAGAACTCCTAGGTCTCTCACTTGTGTAGTTTTTAGTAAGGCTGCATGAGTGGGGGTGGAGAAGCTGTTCTCTGTTGTGATGAGTAATAGTTCCGTTTTGGATGAGTTTAGTACCAGGTTGAGGCTTGTGAGAAGCTGTTTGATATTTTGGAGGCATGTTTCCCAATGAGACAGTGTTTTCGCGAGGGACTCCTTGATGGGGATCAGGACCTGGATATCATCTTGTGTTAATGGGCTGCCACAGCAAAAATCCTTACCAACAATTCAGAGAGACCTCAGAGCTATGCTTTCACACAGACAATGTCTAGAGAAACAATGCAGAGCAAGGCTGTGACATGCTCATTCTTCAAACTCAGCATCACTGTAACCCGCTCTGCGGCATTATAGGAGACTAGGAAAATGCTCCGCTGCGATACATCATAACTCTCATTGCTTGACGGAATGCCAATCCGTCCCTTCTCTGCAGCCTGCCCGCTCCACAGTGTATGAACCTTTCTCCATACATTTGCAACTGTTGCTATGCCTATGATTTCCATGGGTCTTTTGACTATAATTGCTTATAGAAATCATTCTGTTTGACAGAAATGAAACAAATAGGATTCCTTTAGTTCACGGGTCCCCTTCAGCTCATTTTGGACCCTAAGAGTTTAGAGTCAGAGTTTAAAGCTTTTAAAAAAGCTCTAAAAGCATGGCTTTTCGAACAGGCTTATATTGACTATCTTGAAAAAAAGGACTAATTGGTTTAAAGAAACATTATTTTTATCTTTGTTTTATGTTCATTTATTAATAATTGATTAACAATTTTATTTTTTATCATATTTTACTGTACCTTTTAGATATTTCAGTTTGATTTTATGATTTTGTAACATGTAAACCGTTGTGATGTATATTATGAACGATGGTATACAAGAATTTTTAATAAATGAAATAAATAAATAAATAAAAATGAAACAAGTTGGCCCCACTGATTTCATTTTTATATTTTGTTTTCAATGAATGCACTTCTCTAACTGAGATGCTTGTTCAATTAGTCCTCCTTTAGTCGCGCATCAAGGGTTCGACAGTTGCTCACAGATTAAAAGCAGTGGTCAGTTGGTTCCATAGTGTAGTGGGTATCACATCTGCTTTACACGCAGAAGGGCCTGGGTTCAATCCCCAGTGGAGCCATTTTTAACTTGCTGCAGAAACAGGCATGAGTCTGAGTGCAAGGATTACTTAGATACCGAAAAAGCAAGTTGAAGACCAATGGGTTCCATATATGTGCAGTGGAAACCCCACCTGTCAGGTTTTCAGGATACCCATGATCTATATGCAGATGCATGATCTATATGCAGATTTACAGGCCCTTCCTTCTATGCTTGCTACTTGATCTCATGCGAATTCATAGCAGATATCGTCTTCCCCAGAAGAAGTGTGGGAATGGTTACTGGAGACGAAATAAGGAAGCTTTAGGTAAACTCCTAAGCCAACACCTTGTGTGGTAAAAAGAATTCAGCAGTGACTCTAGTAAAACACATTTTTCATGGTAGATGGGATGGCTCTTGGAAGATCTATTTTTTGCCAAGAGTAAAAAATGTTAGAATGTGAATGGTGGCTGAGGCGATTATCCCATGAATTATTCAAACAGTATTCTAAAATAACTGGATAGGTGTTTGAAAGTGTAATAAAGAAGAGGTCAGACAAGGAAATGGTTCCATGGTGTAGAGGTTATCACATCTGTTTCACACACAGAAGGTCTTGGGTTCAAGTCCCAATGGAGCCACTTTATGTTTCTAGCAGTGGATGAGCATTTTATAGATGTTCAGCCATCAGCTGTATTGGTGTCAGTGAATGCTTGCATTGTTATGGGACCTTGTTAGGAACAGCTTGGGAGCAATCCTACAAAGATCTTGCAAGCACAGCTATCCAGGAGGGTTGAGTGCAATAGAAGACAGTGACGATAACTGTCTTGCACTAGTCCTGTTGTCCCTGAGGTGGTCGTACCCTGTGATGGACTGCAACAGTATATCCTTGGCAGTATGGACTGGAATGACAGGGCAGAATGAATGCAAAAGTTGGTCATTTCCCTGCAGTTACTCTCTGAGAGAAAATTAGCATTTGTAGAAAGACCTCAGGTGCTAGTGGAGGATCCTCAAAACATCTTGCTTCACTTTTATCCTTGTAGTTCTATTTTCAAGCCCTCATTCTCTACTAGCTGCAGGGGCTGGCTATCAAGGGCATTTATTTCAGAACTGCCCCTTTTTCTAACTTTAACTGCTGCTTCTCTCCTGTCCTGGGGCATTGCTATTGAAACCTGTTCCATTTCTCTGTCACAGACAGGCTTCACAATACAGGCTGTTATGCTGCACTTTCTGGCCTGCCTTCACTGCTCGCTTATGCCCAGTACTACCTAGCTCCCACTGCCCACAATGTGCCCACTGGCAGTCATACAGAGAATAAATAACTAATCTGAAGTGTAGCTAAGGCTTCAATCACGAAAAAGGAAAAACAGAACAGCAAGCAAAGCAACACAAATCTACAATGATGCAGAGATATTGTGATGCCATGCTGCCTCCATGGTTTGTTTTCCTGTCTTTATTTATTTATTTATTTTATTTAAGTTTTTTATATACCAACATTCAAGACAGTAGTCCCATCATGCTGGTTCACATGAAACAGGAGTGCAAAATAAGCTTAAACTTGAACAATAGTGCGGAAAAAAGCAGTTACATGTAACAGGGGAAAAAAAACTTGGAGTAAGAAGGAAAAAAGGAAAAGGAGAACCAGATAATTACATATAATTACATTGTAAGAGGTAGCTAATAGTGATATTGGTGGTGATGTGTGTTGATTGTTATGAGTTAAATAATATTGGAGTTAGGAAAAGCCTGCATGAACAGCCAGGTCTTGAGTCTTTTCTTGAAAGTTGAGAGGCTGGGTTCCGTTCTATGATCTGGGGGGATGGAGTTCCATAAGGTAGGGCCGGCTGTAGAGAAGGCCCGATCTCTTAGCGTAATGTGTCTGGTAGTTTTGGCTGGGGGTACTTGAAGTGATCCTTTGTAAGCATCTCTTGTCGGTCTTGTTGAGGTGTGCAATCGGAGGGGGAAATGAAGGTCAATTGGGGCTAGTTGATGGATGTTTTTGTATATGGTGAGAATGGCCTTGTAGATTATTGTGAAGTGGATGGGTAGCCAGTGGAGGCCCATTAGGATAGGGGTTATGTGGTCTCTTCTCCTGGTGTTAGTGAGTATACGGGCAGAGGCATTTTGAACCATTTGCAGTGGTTTGGTGTGTGATGAGGGGAGACCAAGCAAGATGGTGTTACAATAGTCCAGCTTTGCGAAGATGATTGATTGTAGAATCGTTCTAAAGTCATGAGTGTGGAACAGAGGTCTTATTCTTTTCAGCACTTGGAGTTTATAAAAGCAGTCTTTGGTGGTTTTGTTGATGGTAGCTTTCAGGTTCAGTCGATTGTCAATTAGAACTCCTAGGTCTCTCACTTGTGTAGTTTTTAGTAAGGCTGCATGAGTGGGGGTGGAGAAGCTGTTCTCTGTTGTGATGAGTAATAGTTCCGTTTTGGATGAGTTTAGTACCAGGTTGAGGCTTGTGAGAAGCTGTTTGATATTTTGGAGGCATGTTTCCCAATGAGACAGTGTTTTCGCGAGGGACTCCTTGATGGGGATCAGGACCTGGATATCATCTTGTGTTAATGGGCTGCCACAGCAAAAATCCTTACCAACAATTCAGAGAGACCTCAGAGCTATGCTTTCACACAGACAATGTCTAGAGAAACAATGCAGAGCAAGGCTGTGACATGCTCATTCTTCAAACTCAGCATCACTGTAACCCGCTCTGCGGCATTATAGGAGACTAGGAAAATGCTCCGCTGCGATACATCATAACTCTCATTGCTTGACGGAATGCCAATCCGTCCCTTCTCTGCAGCCTGCCCGCTCCACAGTGTATGAACCTTTCTCCATACATTTGCAACTGTTGCTATGCCTATGATTTCCATGGGTCTTTTGACTATAATTGCTTATAGAAATCATTCTGTTTGACAGAAATGAAACAAATAGGATTCCTTTAGTTCACGGGTCCCCTTCAGCTCATTTTGGACCCTAAGAGTTTAGAGTCAGAGTTTAAAGCTTTTAAAAAAGCTCTAAAAGCATGGCTTTTCGAACAGGCTTATATTGACTATCTTGAAAAAAAGGACTAATTGGTTTAAAGAAACATTATTTTTATCTTTGTTTTATGTTCATTTATTAATAATTGATTAACAATTTTATTTTTTATCATATTTTACTGTACCTTTTAGATATTTCAGTTTGATTTTATGATTTTGTAACATGTAAACCGTTGTGATGTATATTATGAACGATGGTATACAAGAATTTTTAATAAATGAAATAAATAAATAAATAAAAATGAAACAAGTTGGCCCCACTGATTTCATTTTTATATTTTGTTTTCAATGAATGCACTTCTCTAACTGAGATGCTTGTTCAATTAGTCCTCCTTTAGTCGCGCATCAAGGGTTCGACAGTTGCTCACAGATTAAAAGCAGTGGTCAGTTGGTTCCATAGTGTAGTGGGTATCACATCTGCTTTACACGCAGAAGGGCCTGGGTTCAATCCCCAGTGGAGCCATTTTTAACTTGCTGCAGAAACAGGCATGAGTCTGAGTGCAAGGATTACTTAGATACCCAAAAAGCAAGTTGAAGACCAATGGGTTCCATATATGTGCAGTGGAAACCCCACCTGTCAGGATACCCATGATCTATATGCAGATGCACGATCTATATGCAGATTTACAGGCCCTTCCTTCTATGCTTGCTACTTGATCTCATGCGAATTCATAGCAGATATCGTCTTCCCCAGAAGAAGTGTGGGAATGGTTACTGGAGACGAAATAAGGAAGCTTTAGGTAAACTCCTAAGCCAACACCTTGTGTGGTAAAAAGAATTCAGCAGTGACTCTAGTAAAACACATTTTTCATGGTAGATGGGATGGCTCTTGGAAGATCTATTTTTTGCCAAGAGTATAAAATGTTAGAATGTGAATGGTGGCTGAGGCGATTATCCCATGAATTATTCAAACAGTATTCTAAAATAACTGGATAGGTGTTTGAAAGTGTAATAAAGAAGAAATCAGACAAGGAAATGGTTCCATGGTCTAGAGCAGGGGTCAGGAACCTTTTTGGCTGAGAGAGCCATAAACGCCACATATTTTAAAATGTAATTCCATGAGAGCCATACAATATGTTTAAAACTAAATACAAGTAAATGTGTGCATTTTATGTAAGATCACACTTTTAAAATACAATAAGTCTCTGAAAATATTACACCAGGCCTTAAGACACCAATACATCTCCTATTAGGAAAACGGACCAAGTCAGGCTGCTATAGAGTCCTACACAGAAACTACACGCCAGCAGAAAACCTCACCTGAATCACGTGCTGTCCCTCACCTAACATAGAATAAAGAGACCAAAACGCATAACAAGAAGCATGCAGACAAAAACTGAATTGGAAACTGCAACAAGCCAGAGTCTCTGTATGCAGTGTAACAAAGGAAAAAAGAAACATCACACATCCTTATAAAACAAATCAAGAAATATAAAATCATCAGCAGTAAAACTGTACTAACAAAAAGAACATATTTCGAAACAGCTGATGAATGGAATATCCAATAATTAAAAACTCATATAAAACATTTCCAGATATCAACAAAATATTTCAAATAGCAGACACAAAGATCCAGTAATGAAAAATAATAAGGATACAAAAATTTTTTTGCTCTGCATACCTGGGAACGTTTGATATCCAGGTGTCCTGAGATTGTTCTGAATTAGCAGGAGGTGGGGTGGTTTGCTTGGAACTTTCTCCTCTCTCAGTCACATACCAGCGCTCTCTCTCACACTGGCTCTCAATGACACACCTATACACACATGCTCTCAGTCACTCACATATACAAATGTTTTTTCTCTCTCACTTATATAGGCTCTTAATTACACATTTACACACATGCTGTCTATCTTTTCACGCTTACACACACACAGGCTTTCAATCACATAAATACATGCTGTCTTTTTCTCTCACACACAGACTCTCATTCACATGCTTACAAACATGTCCTCTCTTTCTCTCATTTATACACAGGCTCTCAATCACATACTCACATGCTCCCTCACCTAAATCAGCTCTCAATCACACAGACACACATGGTCTCTCTCTCTCATTTAAACACAGGCTCTCAATCACATACTCACATGCTCCATCACCTAAACCAGCTGTCAATCAGACACAGACACACATGATCTCTCTCTTACTTATACACACAGGCTCTTAATCATACATACACATGATCTCTCTCACACACAAAGGATCTCAATCATACACACATACTCTTTCAAACAAACAGGTTTTCAATTACAAACTTACACATACAGGTTCCCAATGGTAAACTTACATTCATGCTCTCTCTCTCACAGGCAGGATCTCAATCACAGACATACTCTCTTTCACATATACAGGCTCTCAATCATTCACATACATGCAATCTCTCACTCACACACACAGGATCTCAAACACACATGCTTGCTCGCTCATTCATTCACTCTCTCTCTCCCCCTTCCCCCCCCCCCCCCCCGGGAACTCGCGGCAGCAGCAGCCACCTCCCAACGCTAACCTCCTTCATTTTCAGCCCTCGTGGAGGCGAAGGCGGAGTCCCATCGGCCGCGGTTGAAGATTTTCATTTTCCTCCGAGCCGCGCTGCAGTCTTCTTCCCGTCGGACACTAGCGTGCCTGCGCGGGTCTTCCCGCGCAGGCACCCGATGCTCTCCACGTCCTCTTCCGGGCCGCGGGAAGAAGAGAGCACCGGCGTGCTCTCTTCTTCCCGCGGCCCGGAAGAGGAAGTGGAGAGCATCGGGTGCCTGCGCGGGTCTTGCCGCGCAGGCACCCGATGACTCCAGCGCTGGCACCCGATGACTCCCGCGCAGGCACCCGGATGACTCCAGTCGGCGTGCTCTCTTCTCCTCCCCCCCGCGGTCCGGAAGAGGAAGTGGTGAGCATCGGGTGCCTGCGCGGTGCCGCTGACTCCAGCTGTCCTGCCGCGTTCCGCCCGGGCTGACAGCATTTTAAGCCCGAGCGGCGGAGGACCGGGGAGCAGCTGGGTCAGCGGGGAACCGCGAAGTATGGCGACACTTGTCTGCGAGCCAGATGCAGCCCTCAAAAGAGCCATATCTGGCTCGCGAGCCATGGGTTCCCGATCCCTGGTGTAGAGGTTATCACATCTGTTTCACACACAGAAGGTCTTGGGTTCAAGTCCCAATGGAGCCACTTTATGTTTCTAGCAGTGGATGAGCATTTTATAGAGGTTCAGCCATCAGCTGTATTGGTGTCAGTGAATGCTTGCATTGTTATGGGACCTTGTTAGGAACAGCTTGGGAGCAATCCTACAAAGATCTTGCAAGCACAGCTATCCAGGAGGGTTGAGTGCAATAGAAGACAGTGACGATAACTGTCTTGCACTAGTCCTGTTGTCCCTGAGGTGGTCGTACCCTGTGATGGACTGCAACAGTATATCCTTGGCAGTATGGACTGGAATGACAGGGCAGAATGAATGCAAAAGTTGGTCATTTCCCTGCAGTTACTCTCTGAGAGAAAATTAGCATTTGTAGAAAGACCTCAGGTGCTAGTGGAGGATCCTCAAAACATCTTGCTTCACTTTTATCCTTGTAGTTCTATTTTCAAGCCCTCATTCTCTACTAGCTGCAGGGGCTGGCTATCAAGGGCATTTATTTCAGAACTGCCCCTTTTTCTAACTTTAACTGCTGCTTCTCTCCTGTCCTGGGGCATTGCTATTGAAACCTGTTCCATTTCTCTGTCACAGACAGGCTTTACAATACAGGCTGTTATGCTGCACTTTCTGGCCTGCCTTCACTGCTCGCTTATGCCCAGTACTACCTAGCTCCCACTGCCCACAATGTGCCACTGGCAGTCATACAGAGAATAAATAACTAATTTGAAGTGTAGCTAAGGCTTCAATCACGAAAAAGGAAAAACAGAACAGCAAGCAAAGCAACACAAATCTACAATGATGCAGAGATATTGTGATGCCATGCTGCCTCCATGGTTTGTTTTCCTGTCTTTATTTATTTATTT